>NW_027054125.1:0-16000 GCF_011386835.1 Chrysemys picta bellii
ATGACTCCTTTCTATCCCACACGTTAAATAAACTTCCTGTGTATTAATGATCTAAACCACACAGCTGGATCTGAATCCAGATCAGAACCTTCCCCAAGTTTGGCCGGGGGTGGGGGGAGGGTTTGGAGCTGGAGATTTCATGTGGATCCACCTTTGCTATCTACATGAATATCATTGTAGGTAAATGGAGTACTCATAATTAGTCTACTAAGGGCTGGTCTACACTGGGGGAGGATCGATCTAAGATACGCAACTTCAGCTACGTGAATAGCGTAGCTGAAGTCGAAGTATCTTAGATCGATTTATCTGGGTCCACACGGTGAGGGATCAAAGTCCGCGGCTCCCCCTTCGACTCCGCTACCGCCGCTCGCTCCGGTGGAGTTCCGGAGTCAACGGGGAGCGTGTTCGGGGATCGATATATCACATCTTAATGAGGCCGATCCCTGATAAATCGATCGCTACCCACCGATACGGCGGGTAGTGAAGATGTACCCTAAGAGAGCCTGGCACAAACACTGAGATATCAACCAAGGAGTACAGCGAGGAAGGATGGCCCAGAAGTTAGGGCCCTGTCCAGGGCCTCAGGAGGCCTGGGTCAGGTCCATGTTCTATTACAAACCTCCTGTGTGACCCTAGGCAAATCAGTTAGGGTCAGGCTTTTAAAGGCATTTAGGCATCTAACTTCCATGAAAATCAATGGCGTAAAGCTCCTAAATACCTTGTAAAAATCTGATTCTTAGCATCTCTGTGCATCTGTTCCCCATCAGCACAATGGGGGTAATAGAGCTGCCCTACCTCCCAGAGATGCTGGGTGGATAAGTGCCTTAAAGAGCATTAGGCCCTCAGATAACAGGTGTCATAAGTATCAGAGCTGGGAATGAGACATCATACCTTGTTTTAAGCCCTTTGTAGACAAAGAACACTGTCTGCATCTATAAGTTATGGTTTTAACTTCTCAAGAATCATATTATTTTGGGAGCTAAGGGCATTTCCGTTTCTACACTTATTATTTCACCCTGTCTGTTTTGGAGAGAGGCTGCCAACTGCATGTAATTATCATAAATGAATGCTGGTTTTGTGATATGGACTGTTTTCCCTAGTTATGAAACTTCAGTGACAACCCCAAAAGGAATGTTGCTCAAGGCAGTTGTAGTAATCAGAGGAATGATTTTCCATCACACTGGTCAGGTTGAGATTTAGACCATAATCGCAGAAGCGAGAGGCCAATTAGGAGTTTTTCTTGGCTGATCAAATCACGGCCTTTGTGGAGGTCGTCTTAGAATTGGCAAATATCCAGGATCCGCTGCACTGCAACACTTTCCAAGTGTCCGTGCTCTGTGTTTAAAAGACAGCTGATATTCTTGTTAGTATTTGTATAACAATAGTCGCTAGAGGCCCATCCATGATTAGAACCCCATTGTGATAGGCACTGTGTAAACGCATCGTGAGAAACAGCCTTTCCCCAAAGAGCTTACAATCTCAATACACGTGAGCTGGGAGAGGAACCAGAGACCTGCAGCGGGGAACACATGGTGACACGGCAAACCAGTGGCAGAGCCAATAATAATTATTATTATTAATTAATAATTCCTGGCTCTTGTCACTGTTCAGGGCCCAGAGATATTTATTACTGTAACTATAGGGAATATGGTATCTCAGATACTGCTATGTGAAAACCATTGGCAAATACTGACTTTGAATGGTAGCCATTATATGGCTGGAAGCACAGGCGACATATGTATTAATGTCCATGAACTTTTCACTAGCAAGTATGTAGTTAAAGCAGTTAAGCACAGTGTAATTATAATAATTAATGGAGATAGCCCATCTCCTAGAACTGGAAGGGACCTTGAAAGGTCATCAAGTCCAGCCCCCTGCCTTCACTAGCAGTACCAAGTACTGATTTTGCCCCAGATCCATAGTGGCCCCCTCAAGGATTGAACTCATAACCCTGGGTTTAGCAGGCCAATGCTCAAACCACTGAGCTATCCCTCCCCCCTGTCTAGCTGATGTACTCCTTTTCGGGCCAGGTTTTGATCCATTCACTCTAATTGAGTAACATCTTATTGTATGAATAGTCCTACTGAAGCCAATGGGACTATTGTGGAGTAACTTGCTAATCAACATGAGTGAGGGCATCAGAATCTGGCCCTAATGTAGATTTAGTACATCGCTGTTGTAGGTTAAAGTGGTGGTGTGTGCACCCCGTACAGGATTAGAAGGGGTTAAAGTGGCCAGGAAGGCCAATGAACTGCCCTGGCTGCACCTGGAAGAAGAGCTCAGATGGGTGGGGTCGATAAAGCCCGGGAGCTGAGAATGGACAGGACTGCTGAGAAAGTCTGCAGGAAGGCAGGCTGGAGTCACTCCCTAGGAAGAGGAGGGGGTGGTTTGGAACTGGTACTCCCAGAGAAAAGGGGTAACTGGGAAGAGTAGGAGGCAGTCCAGGGGAGGCGCCGTGAGGGCTCAGAGGGTAGAGCTCAGAACTGCTGAGCTGAGGGTCCCTGCACTGGGTGGGCCCGGGCTCCCCTATTTTCCACGGGGGAAGTGGCATCATCGGGGCAGCCCAGGAGAAGGCTGCCAGAGACTGTTTGCATAGAAGGACTATGGGTAACCCCGGAAGGGGGAAACCCGGGTGGGACATGAAGAGGCTGCTGCAGTTCCTGGAGTGAGGCGGGTCCTCAGGGTGAGTGGACTCTGACAGTTAAATAGTTAACAGTCAATTGGTATGAATCACACTGGATTCTTATTAGTAGCCGTACTGCAAGAACACATGGAAAGCTTGATCCAAACCCCACTGAAGACAATCCAAAGCCTTTCATTGGACTTTGGGTCAGGTCCAAAGTCCCCAATGAGGATTCGAGCATGATTGTGCTAGGTCCTGTACAAACACATAGGAAAATGCATTCCTTGCCCCAAAGAGCTTGCAGTAACATGTAAAAGTGTTAAACATAAACCAACACAGATCACACTAATTCAGTGTTGTCAGATGCTCAGCTGGTGTAGATCAGCGTAGCTCTATTGACATCCGTAGGGCTATCCTGACTTACACCCGCGGAGGCTCTGGGCTTAGGTGCACAATGTTGTATATTTTTTGAAAAAATCATGATCTTAATTCAAAGAGTGGGGATGTACCTTAACGAGTTGAACACTGGATTTCTGCTCTCATTAGAGCTCAGCTACTGTCATTATTTTACAAGAACTACTCTTATTGGGACAAATTCCTTCTTGGTCTCACTCCATTTTGAAGTCAGAAGAATTATACCAGAAATAAACTTGTCCCTGGACTCTGAAATTAGGTATATATTTCGGGAGATGCCTTTTGATTATTTAGTCCAGACCCTTCCTCTCTGCCTTGCCATACTTCTGATTAATACAATATGCCCCACAGTGTAGATCATGCTAATAGACAGTGTTTGTAAAAATTGTAATTCTTGAAGTCACAGCACTGAATTAGAGCTTTTTTTGGTGTTTGGGTAAACCCATTTGAAATCCAGCTGCCTGCCAGCTGTGGATATTCATAGCAGTTATTCTTCTGGCTGCTTTTCACTCTAACTTTTTATTTAAAAAGCTTAATGAGTGGTTTTATTGCCATCTTAAATGTCTATTTATAATCCCTTCATCCCAAGATGAATGTGTGCATCTGATTCTTGACATCTCTGTATATTTAATATTGTACAGAGCGGTGTGGTATAATATAACTACTTTCTTGGAATGTGTTTGAAATGATTGCATTACTTGGCAGTTTGAATAACTGTGTCTGTTCATTTAAAATGTGGGTTTTGTAGATATTCAAATCTACTATTTTTAACGCAGACATTATTCCCCATTAGTCAACCATCCTTTACTTTTTCTTAACATTTCTTGGGCTCTGAATACCCATAACAGAGTGGAGAATGCTGTAAGGTTTTGGAAGAATCCACCTGGTTTGTTCTGCTGTGAAGATGCACCCAGCACTGGCTGGAGTTTTTAACATTTGGATACATAAGATTAGGTGCCTAAATCCACAGACAGGCAAGTGCAAACACCACTTAGATCCGCTTGAAGCCAACAGGACAACTCTGGAAATCAGTCTCTTTTCATTTACTGAGGGAGGTATCTAACATTATGAAGGGCTGCTAGGCAGCTAATTCACACTGATAATCAATGGGAGTTGGGTGACTAACTCCTATTTATTCCTTTGGAAATCTTCCCTGGGCAAATAAGGATTCATAGAGGTTAAGACCAGAAGGGCCCATTAGATCTAGTGTCTAGGGTTAGATTGTGCCTTCAGACACAGTCCTGGACAAGGGGTTTTGGTGTAAACAGAAGGAGACCCAGGAAGGCGCCATGACTGAGACATACTCCTCTGATTCCCTCTTGTTCTGAGAGGCTAATCATTTGCTGATGGCCCGTACCATAACTGAAAGTTATGACACACACACCATCTCCCCCACACACACACACCCACACGCTGGTTCAGCTGTACTGGATGGAAAGTGGGAGGGGAAAGGGATGGAGCCAAGACTCCGTTCATTCTCCACTTACTCACTGCCCACCTGCTCCAGGGAGGAAATATAACTTCTCACTCCATTGTGACTGGACTCAAAATCCAGGAAACTTGCATGGAGGAATTACGGGAGGTTTTTTACTCCTCTGCAGAAGCATGGAGTCCAAGGCACAGTCTAGTTGTAAGTATTTAGGGCTGCTATGGCGCCAATAGAATTCAGTATCAAAACTCCTATTAAATTCACTGGCACAGGATCAAGCCCTTAGGCACCTGCTTTAGAGGCCCCATGGCTAAAGCTTTTGGCTTTGATGTAGAGAAGGTATTGATTGATTTTTTTACATGTAATTATAGAACTATTTCAGCAGGCTGAGTAGAGACATTTAAACCATCATCCAGGGGAACAAGAAAACACGAGGCTAAGAAGAGTTCTGACAAGGCTGTTGGGGCCAGAGTGCGTTCATAACATGCAGGAGTAATAGGGAACATTGTGGGCTGTGCAGAAAAGGGCTCGGGGGACTTGCTAAATGATAGCAAGTTGCGCAAAGGTACATTGCCCAAGGCCATATATTCTGGGGACAATGGAGCAGATGTAGAGCTGATGTAAATCAATGTCGCTCTGTTGAAATATTTCAAAAATGGCTGAGGGTCTGTCTCATTATGCAGAATTTGGTAGCGGTGGAATAGACTGGTTTGAAAAAAGACTGAATATATTTACCCATTACATTTACCCATATCTAGATCTGAACGCAGACAGAAGCTTTTAGACAGGTCTCAAATGTTGGGGTGATCTTTTCCCCTTCTGTCTCCTTAGCATGACTGGAACTGAATATGCTTGAGAGGAGAGGCTGAGGGAACTGGGCTTCTCTAGTCTGCAGAAGAGAAGACTGAGAGGGGATTTGATAGCAGCCTTCAACTACTAGGAGGGGGGGAGGGATAGCTCAGTGGTTTGAGCAATGGCCTGCTAAACCCAGGGTTGTGAGTTCAATCCTTGAGGGGGCCATTTAGGGAACTGGGGTAAAAATCTGTCTGGGGATTGGTCCTGCTTTGAGCAGCAGGTTGGACTAGATGGCCTCCTGAGGTCTCTTCCAATCCTGATATTCTATGATTCTACCTGAAGGGGGGCTTCCAAAGAGGATGGAGCTCGGCTGTTCTCAGTGATGACAGAACAAGAAGCAAGGGTCTCAAGTTGCAGTGGGGGAGGTCTAGGTTAGATATTAGGAAAAACTATTTCACTAGGAGGGTGGTGAAGCACTGGAATGGGTTACCTAGGGAGGGGGTGGAATCTCCATCCTTAGAGGTTTTTAAGGCCCGGCTTGACAAAGCCCTGGCTGGGATGATTTAGTTTGGAATTGGTCCTGCTTTGAGCAGCGGGTTGGACTAGATGACCTCCTGAGGTCTCTTCCAGCCCTAATCTTCTATGATTCTATGCTAAATAGTCATGAGAATGGCTGTCCTTGTGGCATAATCTAGCCGTGACCAAACGCGCCAGAAATTTCCTGAGAAATACCCTTCTTGCCATATTTCCAGGCTATCTGTGTAGGTGCCAGAGTTATGCAGAGTTTGCCCATCATCTTTAAAAAGCCTGCCCAGCCTTCTTTTTGTGAGCTTGGATAACCCTTGAGAATTATAGTTCAGCAGGTACTGGAGCAAGCTGCGTGTTTCAATAAGCGGCTATCCTTGGTGCCAATGCTTTGCTATGAAGGGTCAACATGACCTGAACTGTCAAAGCAAAATCAAAACGAAAGGCTTCTGAATTTCAAAAGATCCAGACAATGAGCTCCACAACCCTTTATATTTAATTAAGTCCTATTTTTTACCAGTTGCAAAAGGCACATTATTAAGTTAACTAATACAATACACTTATCCTCAGCTGGAGTCCTCCCCGTGCCTACTGATATCATTAAATTCTATTCAGATGCCACATTTTATTGCTGTGATATATTCAACAGAGCAAGTTTTAAGCTTTCAGAAATGTCATCATAACTATACTCGGGAGCTATCTCTTTATCTTGTACCCTTTGCTATCTACGAAACAGAGAGAAATGGTCTGTTAGAGATAGCATTAGGAATAAGAAACTGGGAAGTAAAAGAAAATTACTTGCATATTACTTACCAAGGAGCTTATGAATTGGAAAAGGAGGTGCAAATGTCTTAAGAAGTGTGTGAATAATAATGATACAGATAGCAGCTGTCTTAGCTCCTACTTGAGTTGAATGTGATATACAGCAGTTGGGATCATTAGATACATGAAGAGTTACTTACTGCTCCCTGTTACATTTAAAATTTGCCTCTCTTCAGTAACAGCAGCTTCCATGCTGCAAAGATTTATGCATATGGTTAACTGTAAGTATCTTTTGCAGGATCAAGCCTATAGAAGATAATAGGCTGTGCATTCTATAGCAGTCAATCAGTGGAAATAAGTACTAGTTTAATGTAATATTTGATCAAATTCCTTATAACGTGCTTTTCCAACACACTGTGTATCACCCCTTTTCAAACATTCTTTTCCACCTAAAGAACATTCCCTTTTCCCCAGACTCTGAAATGTGGTCTCTTCTGCTTCGTACTGGTGAAAAGGGGACCTAACCAGGTTTCATCAGTGTGAAACTGGTGTCACTTCAGTCGCGTTAAGTCATCCGTCTGCCTATCTAAACTATCTACAAGGGTCAAGATTTTCAGAGACTAGTGAGCTTGGGTGACTGTTTTTGGGTGCCCAGCTTGGAAACAACTTAAATATTTTTCAGAAAGTGCTGAGCCTCCACCCTCTAAAAAGCAGGGGACCTTTACAGTATCTCTAGTTGGGGCCCAAAACCACTAGTTGCTTCTGAAAATCTTGGTGAAGGCACCTATCTCCTTGGTATCGAAGTGCTGAGCAAAAATTTCCTGACGTATATGAAGTTTGGACAACTTCTCTGTTCCCCTGGGTACGGAAGTGTCTGACTATGTGCTGGGCCAGGATATTTTTACAATGAGAATTGTAGATGGGAAAGTCTCTACCACGAAGGGCCATTATACACTTTGCTCTGAACACAGATAATTGGGGATCAAAATGCGCACTGTGTAATCCAGTCCAGAGGCAGCATCCCAACGCAAAATACTCTACCATGCGTCTCTCCAGCTGTATCATCCCTGTGAAGGGTAGATGTCTTGGGAAGAGGCGGATGGTGCCTGTGGCGAGGTGGTTTTGAGGTTCCTTTTTTGGTAAAGGCTTTGTTGATTAGAACTAGGTCTTTAACAAAAGTGTGTTCGGAAAGGAACAGAGTCAGTGGCATTTGCCAGCCAATTTTGGCTGGTTGTATTCCTGGAGATTGCATCACATGACATAATCTTTAATTCCTGGAGACTCCGGGCCAATCATGTTGGCCTTTGCTAGTTCTGCGGCCAGCTGCACCAACTTCATTCGCCTTGTGGCGGTGTCATTCAACCCCAGGAAGTAGAGACTGTAGTAATTTATCCTTGAGGTGACAGATGCATAGGCCACTATGGCTAGATCTTTGTTGGAGAAGAGAAAGTTCAGTTTCTAGACTTCACAAAGATGGAGGAAGGCATTCCATGCTGTAGCATCCTACATGGAAGTTGGAGGGAGGAGCATGGGTTGCAGGAGGGAAGAATTTGGAGGAGGCGCCAGGAAGCCAGTCTGCATGCACACAGTGAGGATCCTGCTGCCCACCACTGTAGTAACCTGCATATTAAAGAGGGAACCCATTATGTCCCTGACCTGACACATTAAATTACCTTCATGGTGTGTGTTCTGATGCCCTCAGGAGCTAGTGGGGTTTGGTCCCATGAGCAGACATGGGAGGGTGTTGCCACTCCACGTGACAATTACTCCCCTAGTATTCCAGGAGAAGGCCTATACCAGTAGCAGATTATCTCCTAGTATGTACTAGGTCCTCTCCAGTGGCTGGCATGATGCAGGGTGAGATAGCTAATACTCTGCCCAGTCCTCACTCCTGCCATGCCACTGTGACGAAGTGGGACTGTTCTTACTGTGGTCTGTGAATTCTGACAGGGGAGTGTGGCTAGGATAGTCTGCATTGGGGGATGGGAGACTGACCGACGGAGAATACCTGAGCATGTAACATGAGAACCCAGGGAGGGGTTAGAGGCCAGGTGACACCTTTGCCCCGGAAACTGAACAAAGGCTGTGGGAGGGGTCGCTGAGGGGAGAGTTTCAGGAGCTGGCTGATGACATGGCTGGGAGGCAGACAGGGCTCTGACCTCCCAAGGGGGCTGTGGTGCCCTGAGACCCCAAGATGGACCTAACTGAGGGGGTCCTGCTGTCTGTGCCTGCAAGACCTGTCTTGGACTGTATTCCTGTCATCTAAATAAACCTTCTGCTTTACTGGCTGGCTGAGAGTCATGGTGAATCGCAGGAAGTCGGAGGTGCAGGGCCTTGTGTCCCCCCACACTCCGTGACAGCCACTCCCTACCCAACTGCATAGGAGGGGGAGTAGCGCCTGCAGAGACTGCTCTAGCCCCAGTGCTACCCCATGATACAGCTGCCCTAGTCTTGGGACCAGTGCAGGGACCCCTTCAAGACACCCCAGTAACTTAAGCACACCCTTTCCCAGAGCACCAACCTTGTAGGCACTGGCTTGCAGGTCACCTCTCCAGAGACACATGATAGTTGGAGTACATAACACACAAACTCTGCAGAAGGGAGTCTAACATAATTCCTCTTTATATTAGACTGCACAAAAGATATATAGATATAGCCAAAATAATAAACACCTATCCACCTCCATTTTCTCAGCACTCTGGAGTGCTCTTTGAGATTTGAGCTTTCTAAGAAGTCCAGGATCTTCCGCCCCCCCCTGGACATCTGGCACATGCCTTCTTCTCTGGAACATGGAGTCTCTTCTCACCAGCCATTCTGGAGAGAGGGAGAATATAATGGCCAGTCCCCTTAGCTGGGTGACCCCTAGTCAGCCTCATCAGGTAATCAGTCTCCCACCATGTGATCCATTGCTTAGTTCCCAGTCTACCGGGTGGACTAGTTATCTTGAACTGACCACTTTGTCCAAGAGTGTTTCAATTTGAATAGAAGATTATCAAGGTTTAATAACCTTCTGTTGTTAGCCTTGTGTCACCACATCGTGGAATTTCATCCCAAGACAGAGATACAAAGTCAGCAGAGAAGGCAAACAAGCCCCATGTTCAAAAGGGAGTCTTCAGTCTGACACCAATACATACAGTCTCCATTATCAAACAGAATTTGTAAGTTGTACAGAAACATATTTCGCAAATCATCACAAGCTACACAGTGCTTTCTGGACTGGGACTCAGGAGAGCAGGTACTAGTCCCTGATCTGCCACTGGCCTGCTGGGTGACCTTGGGCAAGTCACTTCCCTGCTCCGTGCCTCGGTTTCCCCATATGTAAAAAGAGGGGTTATGATACTGACCTCCTTCGGAAGGATCTACAGGTGAAAAGTGCTAGATATTACTATTAAAACTCCTGTTGTGCCTGCAGCCACATCTTTGTGCTTTGTATGCCAGCCTATGTCTGAGTCGTTGTACACAGGGCTGTGGGTGCAGGTTTGCCTTTTGGAAAATTTAGTCCATAATTATTGTAAAATGACTAGATGAATTAGGAATACATTTTACTTTTTAGGGTGTAAAACAGACCATGAAATTAATATTCCGACACAGTAGAATAGTCCCTGCTATTATTTAAACTGGCTTAATTGGAGTTATAGCAATTTCAGATGGCATAGCAGCAGCACTATATAAAGTAGGTATGCGTCCCTATGAATAATACACCCATTATCCAATTCCCTTTCCCACTAATTTCATTCCCTTCCTAAAAGATGTTAAAGCCCCTGTCACCCACTTAATAATAAAGATATTTAGCTATTAGGAAAGAAATAGTGTAGGAATAAATGATGCAGGGTTGTAAGATGACAGGGTAGAGAATCAATAGAACTGAAGGTGCAGGTCTTGTACATTTTGCAATGTAATATACTGCAATCTTCTATCTGGTTTTTAACGTTATGACAACGTGACTGTGATGTTTTATGACCTACTTCCAGTTGCAGATGATTAAGAGATTCTGAATAATCAATGAAATCTCTCACTCACACACAGACACCCAATCATGTGCTTATTTGCCTTTGTAATGTGCAAAAGATGACTGAATACATAGATATCCCATCCATCTGCTGGCAGCGTTCTTCCTGAAATAGTGGCTCCCTGCACGATCCCGGCCACTGTAACCCACAGAGCTGTGCGGAGAAAGGTCATTTGGTTTTGTGAAGGATTTTGATATTTCAATCTTTGGTTTCATTCTGATGTGGATGAAAACCAAACATTTCAAAATTCTTCCTGAAAGGGACTGCCCTGGCGCCATGGCCCCTGGAAGCCCCAAGTAGGGTGCTCCATGCTAGCCTGTCAGGCAAGCTGTGGGGGAGCTTGGGAATTGAGGGGGGACTGCCAAAGAGACAGGCAGCTGTGCTGGGTTCTGAGGGACCGTCAGGGAAATCAGGCCATCTCAGCAGAATGTTTCGATTTGGATGAATCAGTAGATTCGGATGAACCCAACTAGCTCGAGTAACCCTGCTTACTCAGTGTGGCTCTGTCTCCCTCTAATGGTGGAGCCACCCACAGGTTTGAGGCCATGTGAAGGGACACACCCTCACTCTGGCAGAGAGGAGATGGATGATCTCCTCTGGGCCTGGTCAACACCAATGAGGCACACCTGTAAGGCTTGTTCTGCCTGGGGGGCGGGCGCTAGGGGAGAATGGGGAGAAACCTTCCCCACCTCAGACAGCAGAGACCGGCTCGCTGAGAGGGAGACAACAGCAGACCTCACTGCTTCCAAAGCTGTGTAACCCAGCCTCAGAGCAGTAAGCCCCAAGAGGAAGGACTGGAGATAGACCCTGTTTTTAGATGAAGCCCAAAGGGCTGACTGAGGAAGACCACCTGACATCCAGGTCACCCTTACTTCTGTTTTCCTACAAACTCCTCTCTTGTAAGGGAAGGAAGAGAGGAGACGACTTCTCTTTTGTTTGCTTGAAGAATGCCCTCCACCTTGGGTATCTGCTGTGGGGGCAGAAAGACTTTATAAAGAACTGGAAGCAGGGTCTGGAGGGGACTTAATGGCGCTCCTCCCCTCTCCCCACAGGCTGCTACTGTTTTTGAGCTAACAGAGCTGGGTCTTTTACCTCAGGCAGGAGAGGCTCATGCTTTTAAATCCTGAGATCCTAGATTACATAGAATCATAGAATATCAGGGTTGGAAGGAACCTCAGGAGGTATCTAGTCCAACCCCCTGCTCAAAGCAGGACCAACCCCAACTAAATCACCCTTCAGATAACTTCAGCTCTCTGTGATAAGATATGTTTGGATACAATCTAGAGGTAGATCCTCAGCTCAGGTAATTGTTCCATTGACTTTAATGGAGTCCTTAACGTCAATAGAGCTACCCCCATAGATACAGGTCCAAAATTTATTTAAAAAATCACCTACACCCTTATTTTTGTGCCTAAAATAGTGGGTGGCCTGTTTTTCAAAAGGGCTGAGCACCCACCAGCAGCTCTCTTGGAAGCCAGTGGGCCTTGATTGAATTAGACCAGCTGAGATTCTGAACTTTTAGAGCTGAAGGATTTTTGATACTTAATGCTAACTCATGACTGCTTTTTACCTAGCTAAAGCTATAAATAAGGGATCCAGTATTTGAGCCGGTCAAATGTATTTTATTTTTTGTGGGGAAAAAAATAGAAGAAAACAAAATATCTTGTTTTTTTAAAAACATTTATTAACCGCCATCCCCACCTCCCATCCCCCCCCAAAAAAACACACAAACTGAAAATGTGTCCAATTTTAGTTGATAAAAAGTGAAATTATGTTTGGTTTTCAGTCTTTCAACACAAACTAAAAAAAAAAGGGGGAAATGGAAATTTTCTTCTAAAAGTTCAGTTTCTTCAAAAAAGCCATTTTTATCATTAAACCCTTTTGATAATTTTTTTTTTTACAATCTCTAGTCAATATTCCTGGTGGAAACTAATAGCCGTAGGTTACTAGTGGCTGTAGCATGTTGTGTTTTCATTTGTAGTCAACTATTTACATAACATCTAACGGGGAGGTTTAAGCATTGGCCTGCTAAACCCAGGGTTGTGAGTTCAATCCTTGAGGGGGGCATTTAGGGATCTGGGGCAAAAATCTGTCTGGGGATTGGTTCTGCTTTGAGCAGGGGGTTGGACTAGATGACCTCCTGAGGTCCCTTCCAACCCTGATATTCTATGAGGGGAAGATTTTTCAAAGACACAAATGGGCATTAGACATCTAAAGCTTCTCAGTTTCAATGGAGGTTGGATCCCTAACTCCCATTTGTGTCTTTGAAAATTTCCACATAGGAAATTTACCTCTCTGAGCTGCAATTCATTAGTAAGTAGAATTAAGGGATATCTTTGTATGGTTATTTTAGAATGGAGAATTTTATACTGTTAAGCGGAGGGGTTGGGTGAGACCTCATTGAAGCTAGTGAGCTTAACCATAGTTGGTCATTCAGGATAAATGTAAGAAACAATTAAGCTCCTTTATGGAACCGGATATCTGAAACAATATCAGCCTCCACCCGAAACACAGACATGTGGCAAGGTTTGAGTAGAGGCAAAGCCATGTGGCCCAACAGGTCTCCCTGGAGACTGATACAGCAAACACAGGGGCTGGTGCACTGATTGGTGGAGTCATGTGTATCAGGGTGGTGAGAGAAGAAGCAACAAAGTCCCAGGCACAGACAGAGGCCTTGGCAGTGTGAGCCTGAGGCAATATTAAGAACTTTGGGGCGGAGTGCTGGCCGAAATAGGCTTGGAACAATGAGCAAAGAATGTCTCCTGCTTTTTGAGTGCTAATCTGTTCAGGGAAACAGGACTTTGTACACTGTAAATAAACAGGGTTGCATCAAAGAAATAGCTGATTGAGACATCAATTTCTCCTCCTAACAGAAACACTGAAAATTGGCTAACTGCTTAGGTCAAAAAGGGGTAACAATACTTTACACTCTTGCATATTTTCAAGAGATTGCCTGAAGTGGGAATGTGTTGGAATATTTATCTGCCTTCCCTTACCTGTTAATTTCCAGGCTTTTCATGCTTAATTTTTACAGTAACAATTGTGGTGAATTCATTTTAACTTTCATGTTGAGTAACAAACTGACAGGTAATGAAGCTTTTTGCTGGTGAATACACATATGCTCAAAGAAGACATTTTATTGCAAAGTATTTTAAGGCTAGACTTGCTTGCACAGATAATTATTCAAACGACAAAAAGCCATCCTTCGGCTGTGTAGCTCTATTATCGCTAGAACAGGGCAAATTATTTGTAGGGAATAATTTATGCAAAAAATTCAACCTCCTCTTCATGATTTGTGTGGAAACAGTTTACAGTTTGAAGCTTTTCACAAATAATTTGTCTGGCTATTTCTGTGACTATTTCCTGATCAGTAGGTTGTTTGCAGACATTTCATTATGAGTAGTAAGTATTTGAAATGAAAACTACACTGGTTAGTTTTGATTGGACAGATCACCACCGAGACAGGCTTCTCCTCCCTGATTCTAGTCCTGATTCAGGAAAACACTACCGTCATGACTTGAATGGGACGTAAACACATAACGTTCAGAATGTGCTTCAGTTGTTTTCAGAATGAGGATGCTTTCCTGAATTGGGACTATAATGCAGGTAACTCTTGAAATCGGGTGTCTTCTGTCAGTCGTCTTCATGACCTTAACATTCACTTTGTCGGTAGTCTCCAATGTTAGCTTAAAATCTGCTGTTTCCAATAACATTCCAGCCAGGAAACTTGCTCACCACAATATCAGTGGAAAGGGAGCACAAAGGGAACACTACCGCAACCAAAGCAAATTCCGATTTCTATCTGAGTGAATATTCAGGTGGAAACACGAGCTATTTGCTTGATTTTAATTACAGCTAACACAAAGGATATTGTGCATGGAGCAAAAGGATTTGGAATAAAGGTTTTCCCCATATATTATCTAACCGTCAAAGTATAGAATGAAGCACGTAAGTGGGTTGCTGCTTTCTCTACTTGTAATTATGTAAGACAAGGACAGCTGTTTACAATTTGCAGATTGTATTTTCTCCACCTCTGCTGGATAAAACAAAAGCCTTGGGATCATGTCGTCAAATTTGTGTAGAAGCATCAACAAGAGAGACATCCTTTTTTACAGTCTGCTCTAACTAACATGGATACTCTGGGAAGACACTGCACCATACAGGGGGGACCAGTCCGTCACTAAAATCTCATTGATGCTAATGTAGGGATGGAATTGTTACTAATCAGAGAAAATCACATACAAATAATTGCAGCTGAGGTTTTTTTAAAGCACCTAAGGGATTTCGGAGCACATGTTCCATTGACTTTCAATGAGACTAATGATCCTAAACCCCTTAGGCACCCTTGGAAAACTCCCCCTGTAACTCATTTTATTTAGAGCAAGGAAAACAATTCTTCATTTATGGACACAAGACATGAAAAGAACCATTGGAATGACCCAACTGAATGGAAGGCTGCTTGCTATTTAAGGTTTACCCCCTCAAGGAAATAAAGTAGCTAAACGCTGAAGGATGTTAACCTGGTTAAAGGTGAGGTTACAGAAAGTGGAATTTACTTTACACACTGCTTTTACAGAGAGAAACTAAAATGGAACCTGAGAAAAATGGATACAATACTATACCCCTCACCTCTCACACTGCATTGCAACCTGACTATATTGGGTTATGTGCAATTTGCACACACAACTTTATTTAACATTAGTTAAGTTTCAATACACTGAACCATACAGAAGTAGAGACTATAAAATTCAGGATTAAAAAATTGCATAATTAACCACTCTCAAGTTAGGAAATGCTAGAATGATTGTTGCCCAGGCTACCTTAATTCAGCCCCCGTGTGCGTATGCACTATAATACAGTTTTTAATAGTATGCAGAAGTGACCACTAATGAAAATTGTCGTGTAAGTGACTTAGTCAGCATCACATTGAAACTCAGTGGTAGAGGCAGGGATAGAATCTAGGTCTCCAGGGTGGCATTCAGCTGCCTTAACCATGAGACTATCCTTTATCTTTCTGCAGGAATGGGTTACCTAGGAAGGTGGTAATCTCCTTCCTTAGAGGTTTTTTAAGGCCCGGCTTGACAAAGCCCTGGCTGGGATGATTTAGTTGGGGATTGGTCCTGCTTTGAGCAGGGGGTTGAACTAGATGACCTCTTGAGGTCCCTTCCAACCCTGATATTCTATGATTCTATGAGTCCCCTGCCTAATTAATTGCACAACCCACTGGGGATATCCTCTGGCAGCTCTCCACGGAGCCATGAGCACTGGTGTATACCTGGCGTGGTTCACAAACTCCCCCAACACCTGTCCCTTTTGCAATGCAAGGGAGACCCTGGTGCACATCTACTCTGAATGCATCAGGTTCTTGCCCTTCTTCCAGCTCACCTTGAACCTCCTATTGTCTCCTAGTGAGGTTCTGGCTGCACTTTTCACTGCACTTTC
>NW_027054126.1:0-16000 GCF_011386835.1 Chrysemys picta bellii
CTGAGGCTGGGAAGGAGTGAGGTCTCTCCCTCACCACAGCAGCCACAGAGCTGGGACTGGGAAGGAGGGGGGTCTCTCCCCAGCCCCAGCAGCCAGAGAGCTGAGGCTGGGAAGGAGGGCCTTCCCTCCCCAGCAGCCGCAGCCCTGGAGCCGGGGAAAGTCGCCTTTCTTTGGCTGCTGCAGCCCTGTACATCTCAAATTCCCCCCACCTCCTCTTCTCACCCCACTGTCCTCTCCCACTTACCCCCTATTCCCCCCAAGGCCACAACCTCACCTTACATGTGTGTCTTCTCCAGGGTCCAGGCACCTAATTAGTGGAGCCACGCCTGGGTGGGTGGCCTTTCATTCTCTCATGTGCGGCCTTAGAGGGAACTATCTGCGGACCACCTGAATGGAGCTCGCGGACCACAATTTGAGAACCACTGCAATAGTTAATTACTCTCACTATTAAAAAATTATGCCTTATTTCCAGTCTGAATTTCTCTAGCTTCGACTTCCTGCCATTAGCTTGTGTTACACCTTTCTCTGCTAGACTGAAGAGCCATTATCAAATATTTGTTCCCATGTAGGTACTTATAGATTTTCTCACAGTTCTTGCACAACAAAGATGTGAAAAGAACACCTAGAATGTGGAGAGACACACATTGAAATCTGTTAGCTTATGCCCAGGGCATAGGCTCCTGAACAACTGATGGGAAATAACTGGCAGATAGAAGGGAATCCTGGATACTCGCATGAAAATGAGACACGTCAAGTTCCACATCAAAATAAATTATTATTCTGCTGTGAATTCAAATTAGCAGCCCAAGTTACTGACCTGTCACCTTCAGTTCCAGAGTGGCTTCCGCATAAAATCTGCTTGATCGGAAGAAACAGATAAACTGCCCATGGTCAGAGGGGGTGATGTTGCGTATACGCAAGACAACGCTTCCATCCACAATACCATCCTTCAGCAGCTCTGTTCTGCCCTGATAATTTGGTATTTGCTGCTCAGCCTGATCTTTTTCATTCTGATACAGATGGACAGGTTCAGAGAACTTGGATCGGTACCAGCGCACCTCCATCTTCTGAGCACTTGTGTTACGGAAGAGGTGACAGGGTAACAGAGCATCTTCACCTGCAGAGGCCATGATGGGATGATCAGGTCCAATCACCTTGAAATTCACTGTTAAAGGAACCAAGACACACAGAAAATTAGATCAGAGGGGAGCTGGATTGCTTTCATAGGTAATGAATGGTGATCTCTCACAACTGCCTAGGCTGCAACTTGACCAGCTAAAACTGAGCTAATGGTGTCTCACTGTATCTGCACTGGAAAACAGGTCAAGTTAGGACAGGCTTAGCTAGCACATGTTAGCTAACCCTTGAGCTAAACTCAGCCACTTTTCCTAGTCAATACCAATCCAGAGAGAATTAAAAAATGGGTGATCTCTGTTTCTAAATGTTGTGAGCTGGTTAATGGCTGAAACCAGAACAATTAACCTGTGGAAGACTGTTTGCTAGACTGGAACCGAGGCAGGTGGCCTCTAGAGAGAAGGATGATACAGAACACCTGAAAGGAGAGGCTGTGTCTGTGACATGCTGTGGAGCTTAAGGCCTGGTCTACATGGGTAAGTTTTATTGGTTATCCAGGTGTAATTATACTGGTATAACTCCTATGTGGACCCCCTTATTCTGGTATAATAGTGACCTTTTTCAGTTTGCCTTAAACCCCTTCCCCAGTGACATAAGCTAAACTGAAAAAAAAAAGTACTTTGTTTTATATTTGTAACTTGCTATGTATCCTTTCAAATATAGATATTTGAAAAACAATCAAATATAGTACAAAATCCTTCTTTCCCCCTTCCACTTATGACATTCTCTGCTTGGTAGCACATCACACAAAATGAATTTACAGCATGTGTCAGTCACATTCAGTTCAAATCACTCTGTTTCATATATTTGACTTATTTGTGTAATGTGCAATTCAAACTTTTGCATCATAGATTCATAGATTCCAAGGCCAGAAGTGATCATCTAGTCTGATCTCCTGTGTAACACAGGTCACAGAACTTCCTTGTATTTCACACTGGTGACACCCCTGCTGGAATTCTATGTCCAGTCCTGGTTCTCACAATTCAAGAAGGATGTTGATAAATTGGAGCGAGTTCAGAGAAGAGCTATGAGAAGATTAAGGAATGACTTGATAATGAGCTCAATTTAGCAGAGAAAGCTATAACACAATCCAATGGCTGGTACAGAAGCCAGCAAAAATAAGTAAATAAATAAATAAGAGATGAAAACAGGGGAGTTTGAGTGGGAGTTCAGTGGGAGGAGAAGGAAGGAGGCAAGCACCTATTCCTTAGGGGACAGTGAGTGAGTTTTTGTAGTTTTGTGTGGATTTTTTTCTTTTTTCTTTTTTTCTCCTTTTTTCTTCAGTTTGCAGAGGCTGGTAGGGCATAGTTTTTTGTGAGAGAAGCAGAGTTCAGATTAGGGGGCAGGGCTTCCCTGATTAGGCAGTGGGGCTTCTCTGATTGGGGTCTATAAAGGCAGCCAAGCAGCCATCCAGTGGCACAGGAACCAGCAAACAGAGCTGAAAACAGGGGCGTTTGAGTGGGAGGTTGGGGAAGGGAGTGTGTAGTGGTCAGTTTCTGCTTTGGTGTTCGGAGGGGGGGGGATTTTGTTTGGAGATTTGTTATTTTCTCCATGACAGGAGCTTAGGCGGGAAGGCTGTGACAGATACAGAGGCAGCAGTGGTAGTGAGACAAGGAATGGGTGAGACAATGAAGACAATCAGATGTGGAAGCTGCAGGATGTAAATTATCCAGAAGCGGGTACACAAAAAGAGCTTGGTTTGTATGAAGTGCCGCCTGTTAGACTAGATGGAAGAGAAGATCAGAGACTTGGAGATGCAAGTGGAAACTATGGTTGTTTAGTTTTGATGGGGATTCAAGCAGATGATGGAGGGAAGACAAGAGAAGGCTGAAGGGAAAAGTCAAGACTGGCAGATGCAAGCTGCATTGATGAACTCTGAGGGGAGACTGCTGGATGAGGAATGCGGCCATAGGAAGCATGTGACTATGAGAACCAGGCAGAGGGAAAGACTGGCTAATGAAGGAGAAATAGAGCTCAGGAATAGGTTTGCTGAGTTGGAAAATGAAGAAGGGGCACAGCAGGCAGTCACAGAAGGTGGGAGGTCAAGGAAGAAGAGAAGAACAGCTAGTCCTATAAGAAGAGGGGAAGGATACAGGATGACTCACAAAAGATTGCAAGTGTGAACAAAAGACAAGAGGACTTGCAATCAGAAGGAACAGGAGGAAGCAGGGCCAGCTCCAGGCACCAGCACAGCAAGCTGGTGCTTGGGGCGGCTCATGGAAGCGGGTGGCACATCCAGCTCTTCAGCGGCAATTCGGCGGCAGGTCCCTCAGTCCCTCAGTCCCACCCGCCAAATTGCTGCAGAAGAATGAAGCGGCGCGGTGGGGCTGCCGCCGAAGTGCCACCGATCGCGGCTTTTTTTTTTTTTTTTTTCCGCCGCTTGGGGTGGCAAAAACCCTGGAGCTGGCCCTGGGAGGAAGGCCAGAAAATCACAACAAAACCAAGAAAAGGAAGGTCTACATGATTGGGGACTCCCTACTAAGAAGAGCAGACAGGCCTGTCACCAGAGCTGATCCTGAGAACAGACGAATGTGCTGTCTGCCAGGAGTTAAGATACAGAATGTGGACCGGAGGCTGAAAAGAATTCTAATGGAAGCAGTAAAGAATTAACTGATTGTCCTTCACATGGGGAACAAATGATACTGCTAGATTCTCACTGAAATGCACCAAAGGAGACTATGCCAAGCTGGGGAAGACACTTAAAGAAATGGAGGCTCAGGTGATCTTCAGTGGGATTCTGCCTGGCCCTAGAGGAGGAGAGTGAAGGCAAGACAAGATTATGATGATCAACAGATGGCTCAGGCAGTGGTGCTACAAGGAGGGTTTTGGGATATTTCATGACTGGGATGCATTCACGGACAGAGGACTGTTCTCATGGGATGGACTCCACCTGAATAGGGAGGGAAATAGACTGCTGGGGTGGAGGACGGCACCACTGATTAAAAGAGCTTTAAACTAGGAACTCGGGGGGAGACTGCTGGGAGATGCTCATGTAATCCTCATGCCTTATTCTAATATTGACCGGCAGGAAAGTCAAGAGAGAATACTCCAATGGGGAAAGGAAGAGCAGTATGTAGGAGAATGGACAGTAAGAGGAAAGATAGTGCCAATACCAATGAAGCTAAAGTCAAGTAGGCAATACTGTAAGTAGAATAACTGTACTCAATCGGGTGAGGAATCTGAGTGAAGCCAAGCAGCAACAGTTAAGATGTTTGTACACCAATGCAAGGAGCCTGGGTAACAAAATAGAGGAACTAGAACTACCAGTGCAGGAAGTGAAACCAGATATTATAGGGTTAATAGAAACATGATGGAATAGTAGTCATGAGTGGAGTACAGGAACTGAAGGGTACGTGCCATTCAGGAAAGACAGAAATAAAGGCAAAGGTGGTAGAGTAGAATCGTATATTAATAAGGAGTTAAACTGTAAAGAAATCAGAAGTGATGGAATGGATAAAACAGAGTCTGTTTGGGTCAAAATCACTTTGGAGAAGAAAGCTACCAGAGGCTCCCCTGGATAGTGCTTGGGGTATGCTAGAGACCCCCTCCCCCCACACATCTGATTTGGATATGGATAGAGACCTTTTTATGATTATGGGAGACTTTAACTTCCCAGATATAGATTGGAGGACAAGTGCTACTAATAATAGTAGGGCCCAGATTTTCCTGGATGTGATAGCTGACCAAATATTTCTTCACCAAATAGCCACCAAACCAAAAGAGCTGATGCTATTTTAGATTTGGCATTCATGAGTAGTGAGGACCTCTTAGAACAGCTAGTTGTAGGAGACAACCTTGGTTCAAGTGATCATGAGCTAATTCAGTTTAAACTAAATGGAAAGATAAAAAATAGATCTGCAATTAGGGTTCTTAATTTCAAAAGAGCAAATTAAAAAAAGTAAGGGAATTAGAGAACTGGACTAGACTGAGGAACTCAAGGATCTGACTGTGGAGGAGGCTTGGAATTATTTTAAGTTAAAGTTGCAGAAACTATCTGAAGCCTGAATCTCAAGCAAGGGGAAACATTTGTAGGGAAGGGTTACAGACCAAGTTGGATGAGCAAGCATCTCAAACTATTAAGAGAAAGCAAAAAACCAATAAGGAATGGAAGATGGGATGGATCAGTGTGACACTCTTTACCTCAAATTAGCACCCTGGACCCCTCATATTCACTATTATCATGTGATTATGGTTTGTTTTGTAAAAAGTATGCCTTGTGAAGTATCATTTTAAAAGTGTGGATCTGTTGGACCTTAATATGCTGTGGATTTTATGTACTATCATTGTATGTGAAGTTATGAAGTATTGCTATACATGTTACTGAAATATGTTATGAGGTTGAGAGATGCCCACAGCTGGACTTTCAGTAGGGACAAAGAAGCCGCCATCGCTGGCCAGACAGGTGTTAATGGCTCATCAACACCCAGCCTTCTATCTCAGAGACTTCTTGTAGAAGGCACATATGCAATGGGGCAACCTAACTCACGTTACAGCAAAGATCTTTCTAGCATCCTGAAGAAAGCATAAAAGAGAGACAGTGACATCATCTCTTGGCCTCTCTCCCCGCAACCTCCATCTCAACACCTGGAAGATCGTCTGGAAGAGAATGGTCCCAGGCTGGAAGGGTGTCCAGTCCGTGTATTAAGGAACTGTAAGCTACCTGTAGGATCTGTTAGGGTGAGAGACAACTTGATTCAAATCTTACTTAGTCTGTTAAAGTTAAAATTTAGACTGCATTTCTATATTTATTACTTAGGTAACCAACTTTGATTTCTATGCCTGCTACTTATAATCACTTAAAATCTTAGTTAGCCTTTTTTGCATCTCCATCACATTGTTGACTCATATTTAAGGCTAAGATTTTGGTATGGGTATTTTTAATAAAAGTCATGGGCAGGATGTGGGCAATAAGCAATAAATCATGGACGCCCAAGCCCCGCTATATGGGGCTGGAGCCTGAGCTCCACCTCCCAGGGCTGAAGCCTTAGCTCTGCCACCCGGAGCTGAATCATAATTTTCAGGAAATCATGGAGGTCCCATAAAATCATGGAATCCATGACCTCCATGACTGACTCATAGCCTTATTCATATTCAATCGGTGATCCACTGTAAGCCCCGGATCCTTTTCAGCAGTGTTACCATCTAGTCATTTATTCGCCATTTTGTAGCTGTGCGTTTGATTTTTCCTTCCTTAGTGAAGTGCTTTGATCTTGTCTTTATTGAAATCCATCCTGTTGATTTCGGACCAATTCTCCAATTTGTCCAGGTCATTTGGAATTCTTATCCTGTCTTCCAGAGTTGTAGCAACCTCTCCCAGCTTGGTGTCATCTGCAAATTTTATCAGCATACTCTCCAGTTCATTATCCAAGTCATTAATGAAAATATTCAATAGTGATAGGTAGAGTCGCAAAAGTTTAAGATGAGACAGGAGGAAGGTTTAAGGTGAAATATGATGTAAAAGTCCACTGAGTACAGGTTACACTGAGACCAAGGGGAGTAAAAAGGGAGAAAAATCAATATCTTCCCCTGCCCCCCCCCCCAAAAAGATTTTCTTTCTCAAATTTACATAAAATGCTCTTATTATGAATTGTTTCAAAATAACAAAAGATCAATGGTATTCAAACTGTTGAGAGAAAGTAGAAGACACTCTGTGACAAGAGGCTTCCTACCTGATTCCAATGTAGAAACATGGACCGTAAAAAAGAAAAGGAGGTAATTGGACAGAGAGGGGTTGCCCATGGCACAATGCGAGTGGAAGGAAATCCTCATCTTCATTGTAACTTGATTCACACACCAGAAAGGAAAAGAAAAAACAAATTCCAAGTGAGCAATGTGCTGTAATTTGGGATACAAATTCATTGAGCACAATATGAACCCTAGGACATGTGTTAATTAATAATTGCATCAAAATGTGCGTGTTTGCTACTGTTTTTGTCAAAAGACATGTTACAAGACATAGCAAAACTCTGCTTCACTGTTCACCATCTCAAATTACAGTCCAATATTCTGGACAAAGGCCTTAATACTAGCATTTGCAAAATTCATTGAAAAATATCACAAAAATCACTAACTTTTTGGTTGTAAAATTACAAAGAGAAAGTAGCCAAGAAGAACAAATGTATTTTGTATCTGTTTTTATAATGCAGTGTGAGAAAAGGCATTGCAATTTCTGGGTCTGGGTCACATGGATAAATACAGAGCATCTAAAGTCATTAGTGAAGCTTTTCAAGTGGAAAAAGGAGCATTTTAAAAACAAATTAAAGGATGAGAACTTCCTGCCACGTACCTCATGAGCCCAGGAGAAACTTCCCAGCAGTTACAGGATCACTGGGACATTTCCAGCTTCTCACAGTCAGTGAAATGGACCCTTAGTCCGGGAGGTGCCTGACAATGAAAAAATTAAAGTTATAGTATAAAGCAAAAATAATTTAGGAAAAGAGAATCAGTTCAGTATCATCTGTCCTTGTGCACTTTTATGGTGATGTCTTTTAAACAGCAGCAGAATTTACTCTTTTCTCCTGCATGTAGCAAGGCTGAAGATGCAAGTGAAATTGTAAAGCAGAAAGCCACCATTATCGTTTAGATGGTGCTATGAAATTAAAGAGTCCTTATGGAAATCTGCATACAGCAATGTGCTTATCCTCTCAGACCCAGACGGCTTAGCCTCACACACATCCCGGTTGGAGCAGAGTTATTCCCACTGTGGAAGAGGCTGCTTCATCCTAGTATGATGGAGTGATGATAGTCACTCCATAGTTTAAGACTCTAATAGTTTCCTTTATAACCCTGATTTTTGACCCTACATCTATAAACTACAGGAAGATCCTATCAGCCTCAAAATTGGAACCTTAAATCTGGGACTGAAGTAAACTATTTCTACCAAATTTGATGTGAATTGGACAAGTGGTTGCTGAATTATAACACCCTGGAAAGGAGGGTTCACCAAAGTTAAAAATCTTTTTTGCTGCTTTAAAGCATAAAGAACAAACACAACCACCCATTTTCTTATGGCTCCCTGGCCCCTCTGCTCCCTGGACCCTCTACAGCAGAGGTTCAGGGGCTGCCCCACATATGCGATCCCTGGCACAGTGCCCTAACCCTCTGAACATTCTGCTTTCACGAGACTTGCCCAATGCTCAGCTCTTCCTGCAGCCTCTTGCCTCGTTCACGTGGCTGGGCAGGGGTAGCTCCCTTGCACAGACAGCATAGCTAAGCTAGGGTTACCATATTTCAGCAAGCAAAAAAGAGGACGGGAGGAGCCCCGCCCCCGTCCTGCCCTGGCCCCGCCCCTGCCCCTCCCACTTCCCGCCCCCCTCAGAACCCCCAACCCTCCCCCGTTCCTTGTCCCCTGACTGCCCCCTCCTGGGACCCCTGCCCCTAACTGCCCCCCAGGACTCCACCCCCTACCTAAGCCTCCCTGCCTCTTGTCCCCTGACTGCCCCCTCCTGAGACCCTCCCCCCATCCTAACTGGCCCCCTAGGAGCCTACCCCTACCTGTACCCTGATTGCCCCAACCCTTATCCACACCCCCACCCCCAGACAGACCCCTGGGACTCCCACGCCCCATCCAACCACTCCCCACCCCCTGACAGCCCCCCCCCAGAACTCCCAACCCTCCCTGCTCCTTGTCCCCTGACAGCCCCCCCCAGAACTACCGACCCATCTAAACCCCTCTGCTCCCTGTCCCCTGACTGCTCCGATCCCTCTCCCCACCCCTGCCCCCTGACAGCCCCCCCCAGAACTCCCAAACACACCCCCCCCGCTCCTTGTCCCCTGACTGCCACCTCCTGGGACCCCTGCTCCTAACTGCCCTCCAGAACCCCACCCCCTACCTAAGCCTCCCTGTTCCTTGTCCCCTAACTGCCCCCTCCTAAGACCCCCCCCAAACTGCCCCCCAGGACCCTACCCCCTACCTGTATCCTGACTGCCCAAAACCTTCTCCACCCCCAAAAAGCACCCCCGTCTCTTGACTGTCCCCTCCAAAATCTCCCTGCCCCTTCTCCTGCCCCCTGGCCCCCTTACCCCACCGCTCAGAACATGGTGTTGGGCTCTGTGCGGAGCCGGACACGTGGCTGCGCTCCCCAGCGCAACACACAACCTGGTTCCTGGCCCCGCACAGTGCTGCCGGAGCGGGGCGCTGGGCTGCAGGGGAGGAGGAGCTGCCAAGGCCGATGCAAACGGCCCAGCAGGCCGGCCGGCTCAGAATGCAGGGGGGGGGGAGGAGGAGCTCTACAGCTGCTCCAGAGTCCAGCCCGGCAAGCTGCAGGGGGAAGGGCTCTGGCTGCCAGAGCCCCATGCGAGAGGCTGACTTTCCTCCAGCCCTCCCAGCCGCTCGCTCTGCTCTGCATGGGGGGGAAATCCAGGACATTTTTAGTGATTTACAAATCCCCCCCCCACACACACGCTATTTTTAACACAAAAAGGAGGACATGTCCGGGTAAATCCGGACGAATAGTAACCCTAAGCTAAGCACATAGATTTGGCACAGTCATTCCAAAAGGCAATGGCTAAGCGGGAGTGACTTGAGTCTGCCCCAGGAGAGACTGACCTTCTCTTCCTAACTCTGCTAGATGTGAGCTTGAGCAGTGTCTCTGGTCCTCAGTTACCGCCTCTGTTAGAAGGGGGAGAACGGTACTTGTTGGCCTCCTAGGATAGGGACATGGGGTGGTATTCACAAAGGTACTTCGGTGCCTGAGTCCCATTTTTAGGCACTGCTGAGACCTACGAAACTGCTGCTTGGCTGCTGCCCAACCCTGTAGGTGTCTTGGCTCACTTGGCTGCTTAGTGCCTAAGTTTCTGCAGCACAAATTCCCTACGTGCCTAAGTCTTTGCCTCCATGCATGTGCTCTGCTGCCTCCCTCTAGGTTTCCAGATGCCTATCCCCGGCCTAACCCCCAAATGTGTCCTTTATAAACAATTGATTAATATGGAGCTTCCCTGAAAGTTTTATTACTGGGGGCAGGAATAATTAACAATCAAACCCAGTGTCTTCATTTTAATTTCGAGGGTCAGTTTCCATATTATTCTAAATAAGGAGGATTTTTGGTCACATATTTGCAGATTTACTATGAAACAAGCGATTTTCTGTCTTTATCGAGTACCTCTATGCTTTGCCCTAGGGAGAAGGCTAATGAAAAAGAAAAGCAAACAGGGTGAGGCAGTGAAGTAGCTTCCTGCTCTGTAAAGCCTCCATCACACACACCACATGCTAGTCAAGGGCTGTTAGAAAGAGTTCTTGGTTTCCCAGTTTGTAATCCAGGGATGACAACACACTCCTGCCTTTGAACCTGTGAAGGAAAAGCCCTGCAGAGGGGCTCAACCGGTCATGTTGATGGTGCCAACACTTGACCCCAATTCCCCGCACAGCTTTGATGGCTGCTTGTTTTGGTGCCCTTAGGAGCCTCAACTGCTAATGAACAGCGCCCGGACACTTGTTTGTGCTGCAGACTTTGTGGAGAGTGATTCCCAAGGGCTCTGGGCTCAGAGGGCAGCAGCGTGGCCTGTACATGACTGGGCCCATAGAGCAGTGGTTCTCAAACTTTTGTACCGGTGACCCCTTTCACATCGCAAGCCTCTGAGTGCCACCCCCATTATAAATTAAAAACGTTTTTATACATTTAACACTATAATAAATGCTGGAGGCAAAGCAGGGTTTGGGGTGGAGGCTGACAGCTTCCAACCCCCCATATAATAACCTCCCGACCCCCAGTTTGAGAACCCCTGCCCTAGAGGGTCTGGCCGGGCTGGTGCAAGCCCTGGTGCACTCGAGCAGGGCCCCACACAGGCGCTGGGTGTTCCCAGGCCAGGGCCTGGCCCGGCCCCTGGGGAACGGGCAGCGCAGGCAGTACAGCTAGATAGGCCCACGGGGTGGCTCCCTGGCACTGCCGGGCCGCAGCTGCAGGGTATAGGGCGCCGCCAATCCCCCAAGAGCCACAAACCGAGCTCGCGGGGGGAACGGGGGAGAGGAGGAACTAGAGGATATGTTGCCCCGGTGCTCCCTCTATTAGAGTCTAACCTGGAACAGTTACTGGAAGTTATATTGCCCCGGTGCGCTCAATATTAGAGTCCAACTGGGAACAGTGACCGGACGTGACAGCACTCAGTAGCCCCTCTAACAGATTCCCAACGGGAACAGTGGGCGGAGGTTGCTCCTCTTCCATACCTGGGGGATTGGGAGCTAGTGGAGAGGGGGAGGCCTGGCAGCATTGAGACGGGGGGCACCTGGCAAGTATTAGGGTGTGGGGGGAGTGCGGAGGGGCGGCGTGGGGGGGGTCCCTGCTGCAGTGCAGCAAGCTGGACCCTGCACCCCCGCGCGCACTGGGGATGGTGCAGAGCGGCGAGCGGGGCAGGGAGACATCTCCCGGGGGGTGCTTCCCAGCAAGGGCGGCCCCTCCCCAGCGTCACAGTAGCTTTCGCTTTCGACCTCGCACCACCGGCCCCTCACTCTAGAAATGGGAAGGCAGGGCCGGGCTTGGCAGCAGCTAATGGGAGATGGAGTCAGGGGAGAAACTACATCTCCCATGGTGCCATTGGGCCCGCAGTGGCTGATGGGAGAAGGCGGCAGGGGAGACACTACGTCTCCCATGATGCATTACCTCACTCCCCACCCCGCTGCTTCTTGCAGGGGTAGTCTCACAGGGTTATTGAGCTATGGCCCTGGGATTTCCCCTCCCCTGCCTAGAGCCCCCCAACCCCAGGCCCCGTAGGGTTTGCAGGTGGGGTCAGGGCCGGCTCTAGGTTTTTTGCTGCCCCAAGCAAAAAAAATGTTGGCTGCCAACTCCCCCCCCCCCCCCCCAACTGAACCCTCCTGCCGCCCCAGCCCTGGGTCACTGGTAACTCGCTCCCAGGGTGGGTCATTCAGCAGGAATTTTGGATGTTCACAGAACACAGACAGGATTGGTTCCCATATGGTTACAGAACTGCAGTAAAGTGGAACATTTTTCAGCTTGTGTGATTGGAGGATATCTGGATGCATATTATAAGACTGTCCTACATAAATGAGGAAAAGTTGAGGTGCCTTTATTATTCTTTTGTTCCATTCTTTGTTTCTATGGGGAATTTGCCAATGCAATATTACTGTCTTCCTTTCAAAGAAATAAAACTAAAACTAAAAAAAAAAAAAACCAATGGCTGTTGAAAATAGCAATTTCAGTCCTAATAACCACTGGGAAGCATTTCTTACTCAATTTATTCTACTTTTTCTACAGCAAGTTACAGTGGATCAGTATATTTGATTTGGGAGAAATGAAGTAACAGCTGCCCAAATTGCGCTTGAGCACTCCTGAATTTTGAGGGTGTTCAAATCTGGAAGGCAGGTGCTAGATTCCCTTTCTGAATATTAGCTATATCTGGAAAAAGAAAAGTCAATTTCTGCTTCCATCGCTCAGAAGTGTAAATCCTCCTACGTGCCTGGTACTGTATCTAAAGCTGCCCAGGTCCTAGTAGAGCCTACCCTCCCTTACTTTTCCGTTTAAATTCTAGTGGGATCCACATACCTCCCTTGCTAGGCTTCAGATAGAGAGGTGCACTGTCCATTTAGTCCACCCAATTCTTTCTTTGGGGGAGAGCCCAAAACTGGGGTGGCAGGAGGTGCGGGGGAGGGGGAGCCCAGGGCTGGGGCAGCAGGAGGTGCAGGTGGGGACCAGAGCTGGGGCAGTAGAGGGTGCGGGTGTGGGGGGGAAGAGCCCAGGGCTGGGGTGGCAGGAGATGTGGATGGGGGCCAGAACTGGGGTGGCAGGGGATGCAGGTGCAGCGGGGGAGAGCCCAGGGCTGGGGTGGCAGGAGATGCGGGTGGGGAGAGAGCCCAGGGCTGGGGCAGCAGGGGGGTGCAGATGGGGGCCAGAGCTGGGGCAACACGGGGTTGCGGGGGGAGCGCTGGGGTGGGGAGCCAGCCCTGGGTAGGGTGCCCTGGGAGGTTGGGGTCAGGGGAAGATGGGAGGATTGGCGGGTGGAGGGGGGCTGGAGAGCTGCAGCAACCAAGGCAGTGAAGGTGGCCACGCACATGTTCCCAGAATGCCGAGGGACAGGGCGGGGAGGTAATATCTATTATTGGAATAAATTCTTTTGGGGAGAGAGACAAGCTTTTGAGCCAGGCAGGGCTCTTCTAAAGGGCAGGTAAAGGTGCTCAGAGTGTCACAGCTAAATACCAGGTGGAGTCCTCTACCCAGAACACCAGCCATTCCAGTGCTTCTGGGTACAGCGTGGACCCATCCGCACCCATATTACCAACCCTAGTGCCTAACCCAGAGGTGGTGCCACCAGGGGGCACTGCCACAGTGGTGGGGGTTTACACAGGCCACTGCCCTAAATGACCACCAGGGGTCACACAGAGTGCACACCAGATGTTATTTGGCCACCAGATGTCACAGCCCAACAGGTGGGGTACACACAGGCAGGGCCGGCTCCAGGCACCAAGCCACCAAGCTGGTGCTTGGGGCGGCTCCTGGAGGGGGGCGGCGCAGCGCTCCGGCCCGAGAGCAGGGCTGCGACCAGGCTCGCCGCCCTCCCCCCGGCCCTGCCTCTGGCCGCCAGGGAGAGCGGAGCCCCAGCCGGGCTCGCCGCCCTCCCCGCGGCGCAGCCTCTGGCCGCCGGGGAGAGCAGAGCCCCGGCCGGGCTTGCCACCCTCCCCCCGGTGCTCTGGCCGCCGGGGAGAGCTGAGTCCCGGTGGGGCTCTCCACCCTCCCACCGGCGCAGCCTCTTGCCCCCGGGGAAAGCAGAGCCCCGGCGGGGCTCGCCGCCCTCCCCCCGGCGCTCTGGCCGCCGGGGCTCTGCTCTCCCCGGCGGGGCTCGCCGCCCTCCCCTGCGGGTGGGAGGGGGGCAGCGGGAGGCTTTTTTGCCTGGGGCGGCAAAAAAGCCAGAGCCGGCCCTGCTCACCGCACCCCTAGCAGAATTAGGGCTGTGATGACCATGGCACTCAGGACCCCCAGGCCTGGGTCCCGCAGCGGTACCAAGACAGCCACTGCCCCAAAGAGCTTCCGATCCTTGGCAGGAGAGGATGGGGGCAGTAGGGTGACCAGATGAGAGGAAAAAAATATCGGGACACATGGGGTGCGCCATGAAATATCAGGACAAATTGCATCCCGACTAAACATCAGTCGGGACGCGGGACAAACGCCTAAATGTCGGGACGCGGGACAAACGCCTAAATATCGGGACAGTCCCAAATTTATTGGGACGTCTGGTCACCCTGGGGGGAGGAGGGGACCTGCAAGAAACAACCAGGCCCCGCTGGTTAGCGCAAGAGGCCGAGCGCGCAAGGCAGCAAAGTCTGTCAACGTGCGCTCGGAGGCTCGCTGCTGCAGGCGGTGTAGAGACACCCTTAGACACGTAATTCCCATTGAAATCGACGTCAGGTAGGTGCCTAAATACCTTTGGGGAGCTGGGCCTCACAATCGTTAATATATTTACCCTCACAACACCCCTGTGCAATAGGGAAACGCTATCATCCCCATTTTACAGATGGGAGACTGAGGCACAGAGCAGCTAAGGCCTAAGCACCAGACCATGTTGTGTGCGACCAAAGCTCTCCAGGAAAATAGGTGGTTTTTCTAGCTGCCCGCCCTGCAAACTCAGCCTGAGATCTGAGAGACAGATTAACGCATTGCCAACCATACTGATCCTGGAGCTAGGACGTTGTAGGGATGTGTGCACTGGTTTTAGGGGTGTTGTTTTTTAAGCATAGCAGAGTCTTACAGATTTGCATACAACCTTGTAAAGGCCTCCACGTTTTCTTCACCCTATGAGAAAAGCAGTCTAAGTACGGCCAACCCCAAGTGTTCCAAAATCATGAGTCACCCCCCGCAAAAAAAGACTATGAGATTGGCTTCAAAATCATGAAACTGAAACCAAAAATAATGAAGTTTGGTTACTTGTTATCTTACTTCTGTGTTTTGGGCCTTTGAGCTACACTCGGATCATGTTTTTGAAGCCCAGACCTTACCCTTTTAAAAATATGAATAGTCACATGAATCTGGGAGCTGGGGCTTTAAGAAAAAAAAAACAACCAAATACCATGAGAGTCGGGATAAAATTGTGAAAGTGGGCAACACTATAAGTGTCCCTGGAGCCAAATTCTTTTTGGAATTAAATGCTCACCCCAGTTTTTAGGCGTGATTCTTATTTCTTTCCTCCACGAAGATAAATGATTTAGAAATATTTCCAGCTTTACTCACCAGTGCTGATCACAGTGAGCTGCCTTGTACTTCACCGCGCTCTGCGTTTAGCTTCATCGCGGCTCGGGATTTGGTGAAACTCCTTTCATTCGGGCCAGTCCAGGGGCTTGTCAAACCCAAAGGGCCGGGGAGCGCTGAACTTTGGCAGTTTTCTTTTCCTGTTATTGATCCTGCTCCAGAAGGAGTTTATCTCGGACACCGTCATGTGCCAGTGGCAAAGAATCCTAGAGAGCATCACTTTCTTCCAACACGGAACATGGACCTTTATTAGAATAAGCAACGCAATGCTAACCCTAAAGTTCCTCTGTTTCTGCTTTACTGTAGAGCTCTGCCTAGAAGCTCCCCAAGCCTCAGTGCTGCCTGGCGGATTGCTACAGATTTAAAGAAACAGTACCCATAACGTCACCGTTTCATTAATTCTTTTGACCATGAGCAACGCAGACTAGAATCCGGATCTCTCTCTCTCTCTCTCTCTCGCTCTCTCTCTCGATGCTGCGTTGGTTCTGCAAGGAGAAGAGGCGTATAAAGCAGGTGCTCAGAGGCTACAGTGGTGAAGACCAAAGTACTGAGGAAGAGAGAAGTAGTAAGCACTCATTTTACTCATGAAAGTGAGCCGATCTGACTCTGAACACACACGGGCAGCAGGTCAAGTGAGAAAGGAGGAGCCGATAGTCACTTGCTTTTAAACTGGGGCC
>NW_027054127.1:0-16000 GCF_011386835.1 Chrysemys picta bellii
GGCGCGTGAGGGCAGCAACTTGCAGATGTTACTGAGCATGTGAGAAGTACATTAGAAGATAAGGACGGCCAGACTGGGTCAGACCAAAGGTCCATCTAGCCCAGTGTCCTGTCTGCCAACAATGGCCAGTGCCAGGTGCCCCAGAGGGAATGAACAGACAGGAATCATCCAGTGACCCATCCCCTGTCCCCCATTCCCAGCTTCTGACAGACAGAGGTTAGGGACACCATCCCTGCCCATTCCGGCTAACAGCCATTGATGGACCTGTCCTCCATGAACCCATCTAGTTCCCCTTTGATCACATCACCCTGCTCAGGAACAGTGAAGTTGCAAGTTCTAATAGGAAACAGCTTCTGATACAAGGGCAGCTCCTCTTCCTCCTCCCCTCCCATGGGGATGAGCAGCCCCCCAACTGCCTCTCTGCCCCAGCCTCCTTCAACCCATTGCCCCCTTCAGCCTCCCCCCAAATGTCCCCTTCCCCCATCTCCCCCTTCAGCCTCCTTCAACTGCCCCCCATCCCCCTGTTCAGCCTCCCCAAACTGTTCCCTTCCCCGCACCGCACCTGGTCACCTTCAGCCCCCCGTTGCCCTCCTCAGCCTCCGGCAACTTCCCGCCACTGCCCTGGCTCCACCACTCTCAGGTTCCTTTCCCCACAACCATTTGCTTTCTTACCATAGGAAACGGGCAGAAAAGGCTTTTGAAAAAACCTTTTGCAAAGTAAAAATAAAACAAGCCAAACAACCCCCTCCCTTGCTTTGTGCTCGGCGCCCAGCTGTGGGCTTGTGGGGTGCGGGGAGGTGGGGGAGTGTTATTATGAGAACACTCTGTTCAGGGAAGGGGTGGAGTTGGCCAAAGGGGCAGGTTGAATCTTTAGCAGAGAATTCCTTTCTCCATTCTGTTAGCTAAGCGTTGCTGTTAAATGCCAGCCGAGGAATGCAGCATTTGAAGCAATCTGACTCTAAATCCCCTGCCCTCTCGGTTGCTGCAGTTCTCACACACTCTGCTCTTGTGATGTCACCACATGACATGGTGTCTTATTCCCATAGCGTCTTATATATTAGACAGGACCAAAGTTTATAAGGTAAAAACTGAAGCATAACTCCTTCCCTACCCCGTTTTGACTTAGGAAAAATAAATCCTGTCCCCTGCCCCAGCCCCAGCCCCACCAGAGGTGCTGCGGCCAGGAGACAGGTACTCTCTCACCTGGCCCTGAGCTGCTCTGGTGAGAGAGGGCTGGGGGGAGTCCTCTCTCCCTCGGGCAACCTGCTCACCAAACCCCTCATTCCCAGCCCCACCCCAGAGCCTACACCCCCAGCCGAAGCCCTCACCCCCCTGCACCTTAACCCTCTGCCCTAGCCCTGAGCCCCTCATTCCCAGCCCCACCCCAGAGGCCACACCCCCAGCCGGAGCCCTCACCCCCCTGCACCTTAACCCTCTGCCCTAGCCCTGAGCCCCTCATTCCCTGCCCCACCCCAGAGGCCACACCCCCAGCTGGAGCCCTCACCCCCCTGCACCATAACCCTCTGCCCTAGCCCTGAGCCCCTCATTCCCAGCCCCACCCCAGAGCCCACACCCCCAGCTGGAGCCCTGAGCCCCCTGCACCTGAACCCTCTGCTCCAGCCCTGAGCCCCTCGTTCCTAGCCCTACCCCAGAGCCCGCAACCCCCTGCACCCAATCCCTCTGCACTAGCCCTAACCCCTCATTCCCATCCCCACCCCAGAGACCACACCCCCAGCTGGAGCCCTCACCCCCTGCACCATAACCCTCTGCCCTAGCCCTGAGCTCCTTATTCCCAGCCCCACCCCAGAGCCCACACCCCCAGCTGAAGCCCTGAGCCCCCTGCACCTGAACCCTCTGCTCCAGCCCTGAGCCCCTCGTTCCTAGCCCTACCCCAGAGCCCGCCCTCCCAGCCAGAGCCCTCACCCCTCTGCACCCCATCCCTCTACCCTAGCCCTGAGCCCTTCATTCCCAGCCCCACCCCAGAGCCCACATCCCCAGCCGGAGCCCTCAACCCCCGCACCACAACCCTCTGCCCTAGCCCTGAGCCCCTCATTCCCAGCCCCACCCCAGAGCCCACACCTCCATCCGGGGCCCTCAGCCCCTGCACCCCAACCCTCTCCCCTATCCCTGAGCCCCTCATTCCCAGCCCCACCCCAGAGCTCACACCCCAAACCTCTGCCCCACTTCAGACCCCTCCCACACTCCGAACCCTTCAGCCTCACCCCTGCCACACACCATCCATGTGCAGAATGAATTTTCTGATGTGCAGCAATGTACAGGTGATGTGTCACATAACAAAATTGCACACATTGGTGCACACCACAAAATTAATTCCGCACACGGACATAAAAAATGTGAGGAAACACTGTTCCTGACTTTCAACCTATCTGTGACGTCTTGAATTTCATACAGTGATTGATCAGAATAAAGTGCTCTCAAGTTAGCTACAGACCAATAGTGGTTCATAGTAATTATTCAGCCAGTATTTTAGAAGACCTCGACCACTAGAGGAAATCCTGACCTGCTAAGAGACAATTAATGGAGAGAAGCAGCAAGATTAATTCCATACATTGGATTGGTTGTGACTTGTTTGCCTGATTTGAAAAGAGACCAAAAGGACCTGAGTCTCCTCGCTGGCGATAGCCCCCTGCTCGGCCAATCAGCACTGAGACTCTGAGGGGAGGGAGGCTGAGAGGTCTCACCAGATGTCCCAAAGGACGTCCCAGGTCACCATCAGAGGGGATCACTCTCAAATCCAGCCCCACCTCTTTGTGAGGACCTCCCGCAATGAGAGCACCCCCCACCCCATCCACACTCCACACACACCCCTCCTTGTAGAGGGAGGGAAGCTGGGGAAAGGGGAAAAAGAAGCAAGAGAAGAGGAGAAAGGAGGGAGGAAAGAGGAAAAGGGAAACCAAAAAGGATAAACCCCAATGTCCCCAAGGATTCCAAGCGTCAAAGTCCTAGGCAGGAAATCAAATTTGGCCACCTTAAGCCAGTGTTTTCTGGGCCTAGAATACTGCCTGCACGAGGGGGATCAGACTGAACAGGTTCGAAACCTCTCTGGGCCTCTTACCTTGTAAAAGGGAAGTTTCTTTTTGGCACAATCAATGGTAGGAAAGGAGAAAACTCCAGCAAGATTCCTCCTCATGCTCACATCCGTGAATCCTAATTCTCTCTCAGTCCCCGAGGAGAGACCTCGTCAAGGAGACTTGCGGCAGCAAAGCCGGGGGGGTCTCAGAGACTGGCCTGGCCCTGCACCTTTGTCCTGCCCGGCTGATGTCAGGGTCTCTCTGTGAGGTCACCCCCTCCCCACCACCTTTGCCCAATAGGCTGAGTTCCTGCAACAGGCCTTTGTGATGTCACTGCCACCCCCACTCCTCCCCTCCCCTCCACTCCAAGCTGATGTCCTGCCCCTGGCCAGCCTCGTTGGGTGTTTGTTTCCCCTGGATCTAGGGTTGCCAACTTTCTGACCCAACAAAACTGACCACCCTTGCCCCGCCTCATCAAGGACGGAATGCAAGGCTGAGTTCACTCACCAACCCCCTGAAACATGTCAGTGCCCCAGAGAAAACCGGACCTGCTATTGGAACGAGTTGCTGGAGATCTGAATGGGAAAGGGACTGTCTGAATTGTCAAGATGGGGAACGAACAACAATCTACAGCGATGTCATTAACACAAACACACTCCAATCCTGCTCCATCTGGAAGGGAAATGGGCAGGAATTCCTGCTGTCCAGCAATGGACACACTTACAGCCCCACACAGCAGTGAGTGGGCTGTGGAGGCTGGTCTGAGCAAACAATGTGAAGTGATAATTCACTGAGAAGAGAATCACAGTGTAGGGAGGCCAGTGGCCATTAGGTAACTGTGGCTGAGGGGTTAAGGTGCTGGACTAAAAATCCTTTTCCACGCAGGTTTGAATCCTGCCAACTCCGGAAGCATTGAACTGTTGTCGTTGCTGTAGTCTCAGTGCTTGTGCATCCCTAGTGCCAACTGGAGGTAGATCTGGTCTTACACTCAGGCTGTCTACACTTAAAATGCTCCTGTAGTACTTTGGAGTAGACAGTTGCTACAGTGACGGGTGAGGTTTTCCTATTGCTCTAGCTGCACTGACAGAACACAGAGACTGAATTCCCACCCCTCCTGCATAGGAGCTGTCAGCAGTTTAATTGTTCCTCAGCCAGCTTCCCATTAGAAATGCTGTTGTGGGACATTCCCAGACCTGGACATTTAGCAAGGACAGAATTTGAAGAGCAAACCTGGCTCCTTCCACCGGGAGGGATTGGAGTGTTTTGTCCCTTGTGACGGGTTGGATCACAGAAAGCCCCTTGGGAGCTGCCAACCGATGTGCCAAGACTACTTCTGCCCCTGCTTTCCTGCCCTGGCAGCTCGGGACACCAGCACCCTGTCTTGTTGAGCCAGACACGCCCGTCTGCTCCAACATAGACCCAGGGTCTGAATTACTTGCCCAAAGCTGCAGGCTTAACCTGAAAGCAGCTCACAGAAGTTCAGGTTCAGCTGTTTGTCCTCTATGACCCTAAATCCTTTTCATAGTCCCTGCTTTCCAGGCTACGGTTCCCTAGGCTCTAGGTGTGGCCACCAGTCTCCGTTCCCAGCTATAGGGCCTGGCTTTTGGCTGTATTAAACTGCACTTGTTTTACAAATCCCACTTTACCAAACCATCCAGGCTGCTCTGTACAACTCCCCGTCATTAGCATTATTTACCACTCCTCCAAGCTGTGCTAGCCACAGACTTTATCAGCAGTGATTTTATATTTACTTCCAGATGGTTAATTACAAAGTTGAATAGTGAGGGGGCTACAGCCAATCCCTGTGGTGCCTCATTAACAGCTCCCCCATTCAGTGATGATGCCCCATGGACAGGTACAAGGTCAGACTTGGGGTCACCCATCAGGAGAAGGGGAGCAGGGGGATTATTTTCCTACTGTTTTATAATTCACCTAATTTTTTTATTCACAGGCTCCACCTACAGTGTCTGTCACTCTTGTACCTGGGCCCTTCTGGGACAATTCTCGTCTCATTTACACTGGAGCCAATCCAAAGTGAATCCAGGCCATCCCTCCCAGCCTGCCCATGACTGCTGTCTGTGGAGATCTAGCCCAGGGAACAGCCTCACTCCACCATGGTTGGGCTTGTTGCCAGCACAGGGGTGCCCGAGGACAGCAACAGCAGGTTCGTTGCCCGGTGTGCTTTGCGTCAATAAACACACCAGGGGGAGAAGCAAACAAAGTTTATTTGGGATCCCAAAGCGGTGCTAGGAGACAGGCACGTCTCAGATCAAGCACACTAACAGGAACAGTTTTTCTTCTTTTATACATTTTGCAGTTAAGCCTCACCCCGCCCCCCATTCTGCTCTAGCCCTCCCTTTCTCCCCGCCATTCCTCCCTCTACCCCTCCCGTCCCTGGTAATAGTTAAGTCATTCTTGGCAGCTATAAGCCTAGCTTGTTAGGAACTTCTTTAAACCGTTATCTTGTCCTTTTTCCCCTTCACGCAGAAAAATGCAGGCCTCATTATTACTGCTTGAGCAGGGGGTTGCACACAGATAACTGGTTGCTTACATATTCCAATTGCACCTGGCTTTTGAGGTTGATTAGAGTTTAAACATGGAAGGATAGAGTTTGGTTCACTTAGGCCTAGTGCAGGAAGGCTTCATTGACACTTAGTGGCCTTCCACCCTCCCGAGTTACCTAGGGTGATGCCTAGTGACGTCAACAGGCTGGTTCCCCGATTTTTTTGCTTCTGTGGAAACACTTCCAATGGCCTTTCCCCTTCCCCGTCCTGCACATGTTGCCCTGGTTGGGCAGATCCCATCTGTCCAGGGCTTGCCCCTGTCACCTCCACCTTTCCACTCGGGATTTAGAGTAACCCAACAAATCCCCTTCTTTTATTAGCATTGTGTACAGGCCCCACTCAGGGACCAGCCCCATTGTGCCAGGTGCCGTCCACATACAGACCAAACAGACACTCTCTGTCCCACAGAGCTGCCATCTGCCTGCTTCCCGTCTCCCGCAGGAACCGCTCTTTGCTACGGCTTGGGCCTGCTTCCACTGCTCCCTGGGGGATTGGCAGTTTCACTGGCTCAGGCTGCGTTGCCCCTTGCTGCCTCATCCGAGCCAGCTCAGACACCATCTAGGGCTCTTCTGAAAGGTCTTTGTGTAAAATCCCAATGCCAGCATCCGCTTCTCCCCGAGACGCTCCCCACGGCCACGGGAGACAGAGCTCGGCCCCCCTCCCCCCGCGCGGGGATTGTGGCTGGGTCAGTCTGGGCCCCCAAGAGCGAGATGTCAACACTGGGCTTCAGCGCCAAAGGCTTTGACCCGAGCCCCGCTCCAGCCGCAGCTCCAGAGCCAGGACAAGAGAGGGCACGTTGGGGGGGAGGTGTTACAGGTGCTGCCGGCGACCTTTACATCCAAAGCCATCTGTCCTCATAGCACTGGCCTCTCCTTGCACCCCACACAATGCTCCTGAAACCAGATTAGTAAATGGAACGAATTTCCATTCAGACAGAACCAAGGGCTTAGACCTCAACTGCCTTCAGTGAAGATAACAACTCTTAATTGCTCACCTCAGGGTGGACTGATTTAAATTAAAGCTTTTAATCACCATGCAGAAAACCTTGCTTTGAATCCTCTATTGGAATTGTGTTTGGCATTCGTACTTCAGTCATTTTCCTAAAGACGGGGTAACTTTCCTTGGTGGGGAACCATCACAATGTCGATTTATGACTAAATAGAATCTGGACATGAAATGTGCTGCTTTGTTTGTTTGCTAACCAGGAGGATACGTCCTTCCTCGGATACGAAATCCTTTCAGCCTGCACCAGCCAGAAAACAAGTAGGCAAACATTTTCCCTTCTTTGTAACCGGGTGCCTAGGTTACAAAGAAGAGAAAAGCATTTCAGTCATTAAAAACTGAACAGAAAACCTGACCCTGCCAAGGAGAGTAACCCACACATTCACCTGGGATCTTGCTGTCAGGGCACTACAGAATGGAAGTGCTGAGGAGAATAATGCACTCCCCAAAGACTGGCCTGGTCCAACTGTGAAAAGACCTTTTAGTCTTACCTCACCAGAGCCAGACCATAGGAAAGGACCAGTTCATGCGGTCTCATGTTGCCAGAGGTATCCAGGATTTACAGCCAATCAGATCTGCAGTGCAATCCACAGCTAAAGGCATTCTGTGTCCAGGCCTATGTAAGCGGGGGAATGGTCCCGCTATCGTGGGCACCTTTCCTGGCTCATACACTACCCCTGTGGAATTGGCTGGCGAAAGGATCTGAGTCCTCGCTCCCACTCCCTTCACCCAGAGGCCCGCCTGACTCCAGGACACCCCTTCTACTCTCGTGTGGCAGAGTCCTCGTAACCCAGACAAGGCTGGGCCCAGGATTCCTGGGGCTCGACCCCCAATCTGGTTGTTGTACTTAGGACAGGGCTCGGGTGTCTCCACTCCGGGATATTCTTATATAGTTCAAAGCAAACACAAGTTATTAAACAGCAAGTCATTAAAAATAAGGAGAAACTGGGGAAGGTGAAAGGAAAAGCCGTCACCCCGCTCTGTGGCACGGGGACCCCAAACAGCTGTGGCTGGAATGTCAGGGCAGTTCACAGTCTGTCCCTCACACGTCCCAGGCCCCTGGCCAGGCCCTGGCTGTGCTGCAGGGATGCCGCGGGTCGGACACTTGCTCTGGCCACACGCCCTCAGGGTCTAGGTGGCAGGGTCCCTCCCGCCCCGCGGGGGTTACAATACCCCTCCCAGTGCGGCCTGCAAGGCCTCTGGACTGGTGGGGTCTCCCTGTGCTGGGCCCGCTCTCCAGGCATCCCCTCACTCTGCCCAGCTGCTCCCCGCACCTGGCTCCAGAGGGCTCCAGCCCCAGCCCCACTCTGCCTCCACACGGCTGCTGCTGGTCTGGCCCCCGCGCGGCTCCCTGGGCTGCTCCTCTCCCCTGAGCTCAGCCAGCTCCAGATCACGCGGAGGACAGGACCCCCACTGAGTGTAGCATTGGGAGCAGCCTCTGATGGTTTACTGTCTATCCGGCTTGCTTCCTAGAATGAAGACGCATTGAGTGGGGTGAGGACTAGAAAGGACAAGAAGACTCCATTCTGGGGTTCAGGAGGTAAATTCATCCCTCAGTGGTGGGCAGGTGCTAGGTGGAAATACTGCTGGTTCCAGGTGCCCTTAATTCCCCCTGATTCCTCGGAGCGTTTGAGTCTCTGACAGGTTCTCGTTCCCTTGCAGCAGGAGGACGTCACGGCCAAAGTGATGCACCAGCTCCGCATCATCCGGCACTTGCGCCAGGTGCCTGAGACACTGCAGGGGCTGTGCCTCTGAGGCCATCAGCAACTCCCGCTCCCTGCTGCAGGTACTGCTTTGGCTCACTGTAAATGGGGAGCTAGTGGAAGGGGAAATGGAGCCCCCTGGCACTCACTAAAAGGGAAAGTGTTGGATTCTCCATCTCTTGATGTCATTGAATGAAGACTAGATGCCTTTCTGGAATGTTTGTGCCCAAAGGGTAACTATTGTGCTATACAGGAAGCCTATGATATGCAGGGGCTTAGATGAGATGCTCTAAAGGTCTCTTCTGGACATAAAGTCTACTAATTTTGGAAACACTGAGTGTAGCATTGGGAGCAGCCTGTGATGTTTTACTGTCTAGCCGGCTTGCTTCCTAGAATGAAGAGCATTGAGTGGGGTGATCCACAGAGAGTAGCTCAAACCTTCAAAGTGTCAGGCCAGCAGCAGGACATTAGCACTTCAGGGTTTGGTTGGGTGTGGCAGTGATATCACAGAGAGAGTGGTGACCTCAGAGAGAGATGCTGACATCAGCCAGGCAGGACAGGGGCGCAGGGCCAGGGAAACCTCAGAGACCCCTGTGGCTTTGCTTCAGCAAGTCTCCTTCTCGAGGTCTCTCTTTGAGAGAGTATTAGGGTTCACGTATGTGAGTGCGAGGAGGAGCCTCTTTCGAGTTTTCTCCTTTCCTTTTACTGATTTTACTAGAAAACAGACGACCCTGTTGAGAAGGTAAGAGCCTCCAAGAGGTTTTGGAACCTGCTCAGTCTTATCCATCTGGGGCCAGCAGAATTCTAGGCACGGAAAACCCTAATTTAAGGTGGCAGAATTTTATTTCCTGCCTGGGATTTTGTCCCGTAGAATCACTGGGGACATTAGGATTTGTCCTTTTCGTTTTACCTTTTCCTCCATGGCTCCTTCCTTTCTCTTCATCTCTGACTTCTTTTGTCCTTTCTCCTGTTCCCCTCCCACGACCAGGAGTGGTGTGTGTGTGTGTGTTGCTGGGGGTGCTCTTCACCTCCCCTTGTGGGAAGGTCATCGAAAGCTGTGGGGTTGAAATAGTGCTTGGACCCAACTGACACTAGATGTTGCCATCCTGTGGCTTAGCATTAGTGTCTGCGATGACTTGGGGCAAGATCTCACCCTCCCCCACTTAACTGCTGGCAGAATCCCTAATGGAATTCATCCCTCAGTGGTGGGCAGGTGCTGGGTGGAAATACTGCTGGTTCCAGGTGCCCTTAATTCCCCCTGTTTCCTCGGGGCGTTTGAGTCTCTGACAGGTTCTCGTTCCCTTGCAGCAGGAGGACGTCACGGCCAAAGTGATGCACCAGCTCCGCATCATCCGGCACTTGCGCCAGGTGCCTGAGACACTGCAGGGGCTGTGCCTCTGAGGCCATCAGCAACTCCCGCTCCCTGCTGCAGGTACTGCTCTGGCTCACTGTAAATGGGGAGCTAGTGGAAGGGGAAATGGAGCCCCCTGGCACTCACTAAATTGGAAAGTGGTGGATTCTCCATCTCTTGATGTCATTGAATGAAGACTAGATGCCTTGCTGGAATGTGTGTGCCCAAAAAGTAACTATTGTACTATACAGGAAGCCTATGATATGCAGGGGCTTAGATGAGATGCTCTAAAGGTCTCTTGTGGCCATAAAGTCTACTAATTTTGGAAACACTGAGTGTAGCGTTGGGAGCAGCGTCTGATGTTTTACTGTCTAGCCGGCTTGCTTCCTAGAATGAAGACGCATTGAGTGGGGTGATCCACAGAGAGTAGCTCAAACCTTCCAAGTGTCAGGCCAGCAGCAGGACATTAGCACTTCAGGGTTTGGTTGGGTGTGGCAGTGACATCACAAAGGCCTTTTGCAGAACCTCAGCCTATTGGCCAAAGGTGTTAGGGAGGTGGTGACCTCAGAGAGAGATGCTGACATCAGCCAGGCCGGACAGGGACGCAGGGCCAGGGAAACCTCAGAGACCCCTGTGGCTTTGCTTCAGCAAGTCTCCTTCTCAAGGTCTCTCTTTGAGGACTGAGAGAGTATTAGGGTTCACGTATGTGAGTGTGAGCAGGAGCCTCTTTCGAGTTTTCTCCTTTCCTTTTACTGATTTTACTAGAAAACAGACGTCCCTGTTAAGAAGGTAAGAGCCTCGGAGTGGTTTTGGAATCTGCTCAGTCTGATCCATCTGGTGCCAGCTGAATTCTAGGCATGGAAAACAGACACTCTCTGTCCCACAGAGCTGCCATCTGCCTGCTTCCCGTCTCCCAGCAGGAACCGCTCTTTGCTACGGCTTGGGCCTGCTTCCACTGCTCCCTGGGGGATTGGCAGTTTCACTGGCTCAGGCTGCGCTGCCCCTTGCTGCCTCATCCGAGCCAGCTCAGACACCGTCTAGGGCTCTTCTGAAAGGTCTTTGTGTAAAATCCCAATGCCAGCATCCGCTTCTCCCCAAGACGCTCCCCACGTCTACGGGAGACAGAGCTCGCCCCCCTCCCACCCCGTGCGGGGATTGTGGCTGGGTCAGTCTGGGCCCTCGAGAGCGAGATGTCAACACTGGGCTTCAGCGCCAAAGGGTTTGACCCGAGCCCCGCTCCAGCCGCAGCTCCAGAGCCAGGACAAGCGAGGGCACGTTGGTGGGGAGGTGTTAGAGGTGCTGCCGGCGACCTTTACGTCCAAAGCCATCTGTCCTCATGGCACTGGCCTCTCCTTGCACCCCACACAATGCTCCTGAAACCGGATTAGTAAATGGAACGAATTTCCATTCAGACAGAACCAAGGGCTTAGACCTCAACTGCCTTCAGTGAAGATAATTGCTCACCTCAGGGTGGACTGGTTTAAATTAAAGCCTTTAATCACCATGCAGAAAACCTTGCTTTGAATCCTCTATTGGAATTGTGTTTGGCATTCGTACTTCAGTCATTTTCCTAAAGACGGGGTAACTTTCCTTGGTGGGGAACCATCACAATGTCGATTTACGACTAAATATAATCTGGACATGAAATGTGCTGCTTTGTTTGTTTGCTAACCAGGGGGATACGTCCTTCCTCGGATACGAAATCCTTTCAGCCGGCACCAGCCAGAAAACAAGTAGGCAAACATTTGACAGAACAGACAGAGAAACCTCACAGACAGACACCCGTATGGATGCTGTCTACATGCATGTGTGAACCAGCAGGGAGCTCTTGCTGAAAAGTTCCCTCTTTAGCTGGGCATCTCCGGGGAATGGTGACTATTTTCTGCTTCAGCTCTGCGATTGGAGTCCAACCAGGTGCCTAGGTTTACAAAGAAGAGAAAAGCATTTCAGTCATTAAAAACTGAACAGAAAACCTGACCCTGCCAGGGAGAGTAACCCACACATTCAGCTGGGATCTTGCTGTCAGGGCACTACAGAATGGAAGTGGTGAGGAGAATAATGCACTCTCCAGAGTCTGTCCTGGTCCAACCGTGAAAAGACCTTTTAGTCTTACCTCACCAGAACCAGACCAGAGGAAAGGACCAGTTCATGTGGTCTCATGTTGCCAGAGGTATCCAGGATTTACAGCCAATCAGATCTGCAGTGCAATCCACAGCTAAAGGCATTCTGTGTCCAGGCCTATGTAAGCGGGGGAATGGTCCCGCTATCGTGGGGACCTTTCCTGGCTCATACACTACCCCCGTGGAATTGGCTGGCGAAAGGATCTGAGTCCTCGCTCCCACTCCCTTCACCCAGAGGACCGCCTGACTCCAGGACACCCCTTCTACTCTCGTGTGGCAGAGTCCTCGTAACCCAGACAAGGCTGGGCCCAGGATTCCTGGGGCTCGACCCCCAATCTGGTTGTTGTACTTAGGACAGGGCTCGGGTGTCTCCACTCCGGGATACTCTCTCTGCTCCGGACGCTTCCCTGACCCATTGATCATCGCATATAGTTCAAAGCAAACACAAGTTATTAAACAGCAAGTCATTAAAAATAAGGAGAAACTGGGGAAGGTGAAAGGAAAAGCCGTCACCCCGCTCTGTGGCACGGGGGACCCCAAAAAGCTGTGGCTGGAATGTCAGGGCAGTTCACAGTCTGTCCCTCACACGTCCCAGGCCCCTGGCCAGGCCTTGACTGTGCTGCAGGGACGCCGCGGGTCGGACACTCGCTCTGGCGGTTGACACACGCCCTCAGGGTCTAGGTGGCAGGGCCCCTTCCCCCCGCGGGGGTTACAATACACCTCCCAGTGCGGCCTGCAAGGCCTCTTGACTGGTGGGGCCCGCTGCCCAGGGACCCCCTCACTCTGCCCAGCTGCTCCCCGCACCTGGCTCCAGAGGGCTCCAGCCCCAGCCCCACTCTTCCCCCACACGGCTGCTGCTGCTCTGCCCCCCGCGCGGCTCCCTGGGCTGCTCCTCTCCCCTCAGCTCAGCCCTGCTCAGGCAGCTCCAGTTCCCCCGGCCTCCTGACTGCCCCAACACACACAGTCACACTCACCTCCACTGCGCCCACAAACTTCCACCCACCCCCACACTCACCTCCACTGCCCCCACAAACTTCCACCCGCCCCCACCCCCACCCTCACACTCACCTCCACTGCGCCCACAAACTTCCACCCACCCCCACACTCACCTCCACTGCCCACACAAACTTCCACCCACCCCCACCCACACACTCACCTCCACTGCCCCCACAAACTTCCACCCACACACACCCACACACTCATCTCCACTGCCTCCACAAACTTCCACCCACACACACCCACACACTCACCTCCACTGCCCCGACAAACTTCCACCCACACACACCCCCAGCTCACACTCACCTCCACTGCCCCCACAAACTTCCACCCACACACTCCCCCAACAAACACACTCACCTCCACTGCCCCCCACAAACTTCCACCCCCACCCACACACTCACCTCCACTGCCCCCCACTAACTTCCATGCCCACCCCCACCCACACACACACCTCCACTGCGCCCCATAAACTTCCACCCACACACTCGCACTCCTCTCCCACTCCCCAACACACCCATACATACTCTCCCCCCCCCACACACACACACTCCACTCCCCCCACAACCTCCCTCCCCCATGCACACACACACTGCTGTGGACTGTAGTGTCACTGTTCAGCAATGTCAGTTGGTCGTGTTACTGACGGCTACTTTAAAAGGTGAGTTAAAAATCTCACTTTTACCGTACTCTGGGCATCTGCAGGAAGTTTTGTTTAAATTGTAGGATTCTTTTAGTTAAATCAATTTCTCCCCTTGCAAGCCATTACTGAACATTTGTATGCATTTATAGTAAAGCTACTTAACTGTGGTCAGTGTATCAAACAATTGTGATTAACACAAAAACCATAAAGACGGAATTAATTTTTAAGAAATGGAAAGGACAAAACTCAGAAAATACTAAATTGGAAAATCCCCAATAATAAAAGAGATTTCATAGGGCCCTACATAGGTGTGTAGCATCTCCCAAAACAACTCCCGGGGGTGGGGATGGGCTCAGGGTTCCAGGCTTGATCGATGAATGGGGAGCTCTGGGTTTGGGGCTCTGGTCTCCCACAACTGGGTAGAGACTCCAGGATCCGGGCTATAGCACCCAGGGCGGAGGCGGGTAGGGAGGACTCCGGGCTTGTGTCCAGGCTCAAGCCACCAAGAGAGATGAAGGGAAGAGACCTGGTCTTTGGCTGCCATGGGGTGGGATCAGGGTTCCAAGCTTCAGCCACTGGAGAGGTGGAGGGGAGTTTGGGGGTCTGGGCTCTGCGACTCATCCACAGGAGGACAGGGAGGGAGGTTGGGGCTCTGGACTTCAGCCACAAGAGGGGTGAGGGGGTCAGTGCTCCGGGCTTCAGCCACTGGGGTGATAGCCCCTCCTCCAATGCACTGGCCCCCAGACCCTCTCATCAGCTCCACCAGAGCGAAACCCAGTCCAGCACGTCCCGTTGCAGCTCGCAGACCCCTCAGTACAGCCCCACCATCACCTGGTCCTGCTCAGGGCTGCTGTCAGGCTCCTTGAATTCAAGTTTGTAAACTACTTTGTGACTCCCCAGGTACAATGTGATATATTCTGTACATGCAAAGTATCAGTCCTTTGTGCAGCCCCTCCCAGAAATGAAAATTCCTAGAGATTTTGGCCGAGTCTCTCAGTGTTGCTAATGGTACCAGCCTCTGTCTGAATGTCTATGTGTGTGTGTGTGTGTATGCATACGTTTATTGTGATGTCATGTGTGACAAGAGCAAAGACCGTTCTGGTTCAGCATTCTTGCCCTGCCTTCAGTCTGCCAACTTGCTTGGTAGACAACGGCTAGTGAACACAAGAGCTGATAGACGCGTACTATCCATCTGTCAACAACTTCTTGAATCAGCTATTTCCACAGGTTTTCGAAAGAAGATGAGATTTTACAAAAGGTAATTCCCAGATTCTTTTCCTGCTCCTTAGATCACACATGACAGGTTGTTGCCTCCTTCATAGATTCATAGATTCTAGGACTGGAAGGGACCGCAAGAGGTCACTGAGTCCAGTCCCCTGCCCTCATGGCATGACCAAATACTGTCTAGACCATCCCAGATAGATATTTATCTAGCCTACTCTTAAATATCACCAGAAATGGAGAATCCACAACCTCCCTAGGCAGTTTATTCCAGTGTTTACTGAACAAGTTTTCTCCCTCCTCCTTATGACACCCTTTTAGATACCTGAAAACTACTATCATGTCCCCTCTCAGTCTTCTAATTTCCAAACTAAACAAACCCAATTCTTTCAGCCTTCCTTCATAGGTCATGTTCTCAAGACCTTTAATCATTCTTGTTGCTCTTCTCTGGACCCTCTCCAATTTCTCCACATCTTCCTTGAAATGTGGTGCCCAGAACTGGACACAATACTCCAGTTGAGGCCTAACCAGCGCAGAGTAGAGCGCAAGAATGACTTCTCATGTCTTGCTCACAACATACCTGTTAATGCATCCCAGAATCATGTTTGTTTTTTTGGCAACAGCATCACACTGTTGACTCATATTTAGCTTGTGGTCCACTATAACGCCTAGATCCCTTTCTGCCATACTCCTTCCTAGACAGTATCTTCCCATTCTGTATGTGTGAAAGTGATTGTTCCTTCCTAAGTGGAGCACTGTTCATTTGTCTTTGTTAACAGGTCATCCTATTTACCTCAGACCATTTCTCCAATTTGTCCAGATCATTTTGAATTATGACCCTATCCTCCAAAGCAGTTGCAATCCCTCCCAGTTTGGTATCATCTGCAAATTTAATAACCGTACTTTCTATGCCAATATCTAAGTCGTTGATGAAGATATTGAACAGAGCCGGTCCCAAAACAGACCCCTGCGGAACCCCACTTGTTATACCTTTCCAGCAGGATTGGGAACCATTAATAACTACTCTCTGAGTACGGTTATCCAGCCAGTTATGCACCCACCTTATAGTAGCCCCATCTAAGTTGTATTTGTCTAGATTATCGATAAGAATAGCATGCGAGACCCTATCAAATGCCTTACAGAAGTCTAGGTATACCACATCCACCGCTTCTCCCTTATCCACCAGACTCGGTATCCTAGCAAAGAAAGCTATCAGATTGGTTTGACATGATTTGTTCTTTACAAATCCATGCTGGCTATTCCCTATCACCTTACCACCTTCCAAGTATTTGCAGATGATTTCCTTGATTACTTGCTCCATTATCTTCCCTGGCACAGAAGTTAAACTAACTGGTCTGTAGTTTCCTG
>NW_027054128.1:0-16000 GCF_011386835.1 Chrysemys picta bellii
AGGACTCCCCTTTAGTTTTAGGTTCAAAGTACAGCAAACAAAGATAAACACTCTAGTAAAAGGTACATTTACAAGTTGAGAAAACAAAGGAAAACTAACACGCCTTGCCTGGCTATTTACTTACAAGTTTGAAATAGGAGAGACTTGTTTAGAAAGATGTGGAGAACCTGGATTGATGTCTGGTCCCTCTCAGTCCCGAGAGCGAACGCACAACCAAAACAAAGAACACAAACAAAAGCATTCCCCCCCCCCAAGATTTGAAAGTATCTTGTCCCCTTATTGGTCCTCTAGGTCAGATGCCAGCCAGGTTACCTGAGCTTCTTAACCCTTTACAAGGAAAAGGATTTTGGAGTCTCTGGCCAGGAGGGATTTTATAGTACTGTACACAGGACAGCTGTTACCCTTCCCTTTATAGTTATGACAGTACTATAGATGAAGCCTATGATATGCAATGCCCCTCTGCTATGTACATTGGCCAAACTGGACTGGACCTAACCAGATCAGCTACAACATCACCGGCTCATTCACCTGCACGTCCACCAATGTTATATATGCCATCATATGCCAGCAATGCCCCTCTGCTATGTACATTGGCCAAACTGGACAGTCACTACGCAAGAGGATAAATGGACACAAGTCAGATATCAGGAATGGCAATATACAAAAACCTGTAGGAGAACACTTCAACCTCCCTGGCCACACAATAGCAGATGTTAAGGTAGCCATCTTACAGCAAAAAAACTTCAGGACCAGACTCCAAAGAGAAACTGCTGAGCTTCAGTTCATCTGCAAATTTGACACCATCAGATCAGGATTAAACAAAGACTGTGAATGGCTATCCAACTACAGAAACAGTTTCTCCTCCCTTGGTGTTCACACCTCAACTGCTAGCAGAGCACCTCACCCTCCCTGATTGAACTAACCTCGTTATCTCCACACTGATATATATCTGCCTCTGGAGATTTCCATTACTTGCATCTGAAGAAGTGAGGTTCTGACCCACGAAAGCTTATGCTCCCAGTACTTCTGTTAGTCTCAAAGGTGCCACAGGACCCTCTGTTGCTTTTTACAGATTCAGACTAACACGGCTACCCCACTGATACTTGACACCATGCAAGGCACTGCATTTAGCCGTATGGAATGGAAATCTATCAACCTCATGAAGAAACTTGCACAAATACAGACAGATATCATCTTCCTTTCCAAATGCAAACGGATGGACATCATACCAAATGGACTGAAGGTGAAAAATCCATTGCTATCTACATACTGCACAGACCACAGTGAGAGATTATGCCATACATTATCAAAGAAACTGAGGAACCACCTGATCAGCATCCTATACAGCAAACAGAAAAACATCAAGAAAGAGCTCTCCAACCTGGAGACTTTCATAAATAACCAACCCTCCACACAAATGGACTTTACTAAAATAAGACAGGAGATCTACATTACACACCTCACCTCTCTACAAAGGAAAAAGGACCGTAAGCTGTCTAAAATCCTACCTGCCACATGGGGCCACAACAGGGGTACCCCGGACTCACCCAGCAATATCGTCAATTTATCCAGCTACACACTCAACCCAGCAGAAGAGTCTGTCCTATCTCGGGGACTCTCCTTTTGCCCCAGCACCCCAACGAACATGATACAGTTCTGTGGTGATCTGGAAGCCTACTTTCGCCGCCTCCGACTCAAAGAATACTTTCATGATAACACTGAACAGCGCACTGATATACAGATACCCTCCCACCAACAACACAGGAAGAAGAACTCCACATGGACTCCTCCTGAGGGTCGAAATGACAGTCTGGACCTATACATAGAATGCTTCCGCTGACGTGCACCGGCAGAAATTGTGGAAAAACAACATCGCTTGCCTCATAACCTAAGTCGTACAGAACGCAATGCCAGCCACAGCCTCAGAAACCACCCTGACATTATCATCAAAGAGGCTGATAAAGGAGGTGCTGTTGTCATCATGAACAGGTCTGACTACCAGAAGGAGGCTGCCAGACAACTCTCCAATACCAAATTCTACAGGCCGCTTTCCTCAGATCCCACTGAGGAATACACTAAGAAACTGCACCATCTACTCAGGACACTCCCTACACTAACACAGGAACAAATCAACATACCCTTAGAGCCCCGACCGGGGTTATTCTATCTACTACCTAAGATCCACAAACCTGGAAATCCTGGACGCCCCATCATCTCGGGCATTGGCACTCTCACTGAAGGACTGTCTGGATATGTGGACTCCCTACTCAGACCCTACGCCACCAGCACTCCCAGCTATCTCCGTGACACCACAGATTTCCTGAGAAAACTACAATGCATTGGTGACCTCCCAGAAAACACCATCCTAGCCACCATGGATGTAGAGGCTCTCTACACAAACATCCCGCATACAGATGGAATACAAGCTGTCAGGAACAGTATCCCTGATGATGACACAGCACAACTTATTACTGAGCTCTGTGACTTTATCCTCACGCACAATTATTTCAAATTTGGTGACAATATATACCTCCAGACCAGTGGCACCGCTATGGGCACCCGCATGGCCCCACAATATGCCAACATTTTTATGGCTGACCTGGAACAACGCTTCCTCAGCTCTCGTCCACTCATGCCCCTTCTCTACCTACGCTATATTGATGACACCTTCATCATCTGGACCCATGGGAAGGAGGCCCTGGAAGAATTCCACCATGCTTTCAACAGCTTCCACCCCACCATCAACCTCAGCCTGGACCAATCTACACGGGAGGTCCACTTCCTGGACACCACCGTACAAATAAGCGATGGCCACATTAACACCACCCTATACCGAAAGCCCACCGACCGCTACGCCTACCTTCATGCCTCCAGCTTCCACCCCGGTCACACCACACGATCCATCGTCTACAGCCAAGCACTGAGGTACAATCGCATCTGCTCCAACCCCTCAGACAGAGACCAACACCTACAAGATCTTCACCAAGCATTCTCAAAACTACGATACCCACACAAGGAAATAAAGAAACAAATCAACAGAGCCAGACGTGTACCCAGAAGACTCCTGCTACAAGACAGGCCCAGAAGAGAAACCAACAGAACTCCACTGGCCATCACCTACAGTCCTCAGCTTAAACCTCTCCAACGCATCATCAGTGATCTACAACCCATCCTGGACAATGATCCCTCACTTTCACAGACCTTGGGAGGCAGGCCAGTCCTCGCCCACAGACAACCTGCCAACCTTAAGCATATTCTCACCAGCAACCACGCATCGCACCATAACAACTCTAACTCAGGAACCAACCCATGCAACAAACCTCGATGCCAACTCTGCCCACATATCTACACCAGCAACACCATCACTGGACCTAACCAGATCAGCTACAACATCACCGGCTCATTCACCTGCATGTCCACCAATGTTATATATGCCATCATATGCCAGCAATGCCCCTCTGCTATGTACATTGGCCAAACTGGACAGTCACTACGCAAGAGGATAAATGGACACAAGTCAGATATCAGGAATGGCAATATACAAAAACCTGTAGGAGAACACTTCAACCTCCCTGGCCACACAATAGCAGATGTTAAGGTAGCCATCTTACAGCAAAAAAACTTCAGGACCAGACTCCAAAGAGAAACTGCTGAGCTTCAGTTCATCTGCAAATTTGACACCATCAGATCAGGATTAAACAAAGACTGTGAATGGCTATCCAACTACAGAAACAGTTTCTCCTCCCTTGGTGTTCACACCTCAACTGCTAGCAGAGCACCTCACCCTCCCTGATTGAACTAACCTCGTTATCTCCACACTGATATATACCTGCCTCTGGAGATTTCCATTACTTGCATCTGAAGAAGTGAGGTTCTGACCCACGAAAGCTTATGCTCCCAGTACTTCTGTTAGTCTCAAAGGTGCCACAGGACCCTCTGTTGCTTTTTACAGATTCAGACTAACACGCCTACCCCTCTGATACTTGACACCATGCAAGGCACTGCATTTAGCCGTATGGAATGGAAATCTATCAACCTCATGAAGAAACTTGCACAAATACAGACAGATATCATCTTCCTTTCCAAATGCAAACGGATGGACATCATACCAAATGGACTGAAGGTGAAAAATCCATTGCTATCTACATACTGCACAGACCACAGTGAGAGATTATGCCATACATTATCAAAGAAACTGAGGAACCACCTGATCAGCATCCTATACAGCAAACAGAAAAACATCAAGAAAGAGCTCTCCAACCTGGAGACTTTCATAAATAACCAACCCTCCACACAAATGGACTTTACTAAAATAAGACAGGAGATCTACGTTACACACCTCACCTCTCTACAAAGGAAAAAGGACCGTAAGCTGTCTAAAATCCTACCTGCCACATGGGGCCACAACAGGGGTACCCCGAACTCACCCAGCAATATCGTCAATTTATCCAGCTACACACTCAACCCAGCAGAAGAGTCTGTCCTATCTCGGGGACTCTCCTTTTGCCCCAGCACCCCCACGAACATGATACAGTTCTGTGGTGATCTGGAAGCCTACTTTCGCCGCCTCCGACTCAAAGAATACTTTCATGATAACACTGAACAGCGCACTGATACACAGATACCCTCCCACCAACAACACAGGAAGAAGAACTCCACATGGACTCCTCCTGAGGGTCGAAATGACAGTCTGGACCTATACATAGAATGCTTCCGCCGACGTGCACCGGCAGAAATTGTGGAAAAACAACATCGCTTGCCTCATAACCTAAGTCGTGCAGAACGCAATGCCATCCACAGCCTCAGAAACCACCCTGACATTATCATCAAAGAGGCTGATAAAGGAGGTGCTGTTGTCATCATGAACAGGTCTGACTACCAGAAGGAGGCTGCCAGACAACTCTCCAATACCAAATTCTACAGGCCGCTTTCCTCAGATCCCACTGAGGAATACACTAAGAAACTGCACCATCTACTCAGGACACTCCCTACACTAACACAGGAACAAATCAACATACCCTTAGAGCCCCGACTGGGGTTATTCTATCTACTACCTAAGATCCACAAACCTGGAAATCCTGGACGCCCCATCATCTCGGGCATTGGCACTCTCACTGAAGGACTGTCTGGATATGTGGACTCCCTACTCAGACCCTACGCCACCAGCACTCCCAGCTATCTCCGTGACACCACAGATTTCCTGAGAAAACTACAATGCATTGGTGACCTCCCAGAAAACACCATCCTAGCCACCATAGATGTAGAGGCTCTCTACACAAACATCCCGCATACAGATGGAATACAAGCTGTCAGGAACAGTATCCCTGATGATGACACAGCACAACTTATTGCTGAGCTCTGTGACTTTATCCTCACGCACAATTATTTCAAATTTGGTGACAATATATACCTCCAGACCAGTGGCACCGCTATGGGCACCCGCATGGCCCCACAATATGCCAACATTTTTATGGCTGACCTGGTACAACGCTTCCTCAGCTCTCGTCCACTCATGCCCCTTCTCTACCTACGCTATATTGATGACACCTTCATCATCTGGACCCATGGGAAGCAGGCCCTGGAAGAAATCCACCATGCTTTCAACAGCTTCCACCCCACCATCAACCTCAGCCTGGACCAATCTACACGGGAGGTCCACTTCATGGACACCACCGTACAAATAAGCGATGGCCACATTAACACCACCCTATACCGAAAGCCCACCGACCGCTACGCCTACCTTCATGCCTCCAGCTTCCACCCCGGTCACACCACACGATCCATCGTCTACAGCCAAGCACTGAGGTACAATCGCATCTGCTCCAACCCCTCAGACAGAGACCAACACCTACAAGATCTTCACCAAGCATTCTCAAAACTACGATACCCACACAAGGAAATAAAGAAACAAATCAACAGAGCCAGACGTGTACCCAGAAGACTCCTGCTACAAGACAGGCCCAGAAGAGAAACCAACAGAACTCCACTGGCCATCACCTACAGTCCTCAGCTTAAACCTCTCCAACGCATCATCAGTGATCTACAACCCATCCTGGACAATGATCCCTCACTTTCACAGACCTTGGGAGGCAGGCCAGTCCTCGCCCACAGACAACCTGCCAACCTTAAGCATATTCTCACCAGCAACCACGCATCGCACCATAACAACTCTAACTCAGGAACCAACCCATGCAACAAACCTCGATGCCAACTCTGCCCACATATCTACACCAGCAACACCATCACTGGACCTAACCAGATCAGCTACAACATCACCGGCTCATTCACCTGCACGTCCACCAATGTTATATATGCCATCATATGCCAGCAATGCCCCTCTGCTATGTACATTGGCCAAACTGGACAGTCACTACGCAAGAGGATAAATGGACACAAGTCAGATATCAGGAATGGCAATATACAAAAACCTGTAGGAGAACACTTCAACCTCCCTGGCCACACAATAGCAGATGTTAAGGTAGCCATCTTACAGCAAAAAAACTTCAGGACCAGACTCCAAAGAGAAACTGCTGAGCTTCAGTTCATCTGCAAATTTGACACCATCAGATCAGGATTAAACAAAGACTGTGAATGGCTATCCAACTACAGAAACAGTTTCTCCTCCCTTGGTGTTCACACCTCAACTGCTAGCAGAGCACCTCACCCTCCCTGATTGAACTAACCTCGTTATCTCCACACTGATATATACCTGCCTCTGGAGATTTCCATTACTTGCATCTGAAGAAGTGAGGTTCTGACCCACGAAAGCTTATGCTCCCAGTACTTCTGTTAGTCTCAAAGGTGCCACAGGACCCTCTGTTGCTTTTTACAGATTCAGACTAACACGCCTACCCCTCTGATACTTGACACCATGCAAGGCACTGCATTTAGCCGTATGGAATGGAAATCTATCAACCTCATGAAGAAACTTGCACAAATACAGACAGATATCATCTTCCTTTCCAAATGCAAACGGATGGACATCATACCAAATGGACTGAAGGTGAAAAATCCATTGCTATCTACATACTGCACAGACCACAGTGAGAGATTATGCCATACATTATCAAAGAAACTGAGGAACCACCTGATCAGCATCCTATACAGCAAACAGAAAAACATCAAGAAAGAGCTCTCCAACCTGGAGACTTTCATAAATAACCAACCCTCCACACAAATGGACTTTACTAAAATAAGACAGGAGATCTACGTTACACACCTCACCTCTCTACAAAGGAAAAAGGACCGTAAGCTGTCTAAAATCCTACCTGCCACATGGGGCCACAACAGGGGTACCCCGAACTCACCCAGCAATATCGTCAATTTATCCAGCTACACACTCAACCCAGCAGAAGAGTCTGTCCTATCTCGGGGACTCTCCTTTTGCCCCAGCACCCCCACGAACATGATACAGTTCTGTGGTGATCTGGAAGCCTACTTTCGCCGCCTCCGACTCAAAGAATACTTTCATGATAACACTGAACAGCGCACTGATACACAGATACCCTCCCACCAACAACACAGGAAGAAGAACTCCACATGGACTCCTCCTGAGGGTCGAAATGACAGTCTGGACCTATACATAGAATGCTTCCGCCGACGTGCACCGGCAGAAATTGTGGAAAAACAACATCGCTTGCCTCATAACCTAAGTCATGCAGAACGCAATGCCATCCACAGCCTCAGAAACCACCCTGACATTATCATCAAAGAGGCTGATAAAGGAGGTGCTGTTGTCATCATGAACAGGTCTGACTACCAGAAGGAGGCTGCCAGACAACTCTCCAATACCAAATTCTACAGGCCGCTTTCCTCAGATCCCACTGAGGAATACACTAAGAAACTGCACCATCTACTCAGGACACTCCCTACACTAACACAGGAACAAATCAACATACCCTTAGAGCCCCGACTGGGGTTATTCTATCTACTACCTAAGATCCACAAACCTGGAAATCCTGGACGCCCCATCATCTCGGGCATTGGCACTCTCACTGAAGGACTGTCTGGATATGTGGACTCCCTACTCAGACCCTACGCCACCAGCACTCCCAGCTATCTCCGTGACACCACAGATTTCCTGAGAAAACTACAATGCATTGGTGACCTCCCAGAAAACACCATCCTAGCCACCATAGATGTAGAGGCTCTCTACACAAACATCCCGCATACAGATGGAATACAAGCTGTCAGGAACAGTATCCCTGATGATGACACAGCACAACTTATTGCTGAGCTCTGTGACTTTATCCTCACGCACAATTATTTCAAATTTGGTGACAATATATACCTCCAGACCAGTGGCACCGCTATGGGCACCCGCATGGCCCCACAATATGCCAACATTTTTATGGCTGACCTGGAACAACGCTTCCTCAGCTCTCGTCCACTCATGCCCCTTCTCTACCTACGCTATATTGATGACACCTTCATCATCTGGACCCATGGGAAGCAGGCCCTGGAAGAAATCCACCATGCTTTCAACAGCTTCCACCCCACCATCAACCTCAGCCTGGACCAATCTACACGGGAGGTCCACTTCCTGGACACCACCGTACAAATAAGCGATGGCCACATTAACACCACCCTATACCGAAAGGCCACCGACCGCTACGCCTACCTTCATGCCTCCAGCTTCCACCCCGGTCACACCACACGATCCATCGTCTACAGCCAAGCACTGAGGTACAATCGCATCTGCTCCAACCCCTCAGACAGAGACCAACACCTACAAGATCTTCACCAAGCATTCTCAAAACTACGATACCCACACAAGGAAATAAAGAAACAAATCAACAGAGCCAGACGTGTACCCAGAAGACTCCTGCTACAAGACAGGCCCAGAAGAGAAACCAACAGAACTCCACTGGCCATCACCTACAGTCCTCAGCTTAAACCTCTCCAACGCATCATCAGTGATCTACAACCCATCCTGGACAATGATCCCTCACTTTCACAGACCTTGGGAGGCAGGCCAGTCCTCGCCCACAGACAACCTGCCAACCTTAAGCATATTCTCACCAGCAACCACGCATCGCACCATAACAACTCTAACTCAGGAACCAACCCATGCAACAAACCTCGATGCCAACTCTGCCCACATATCTACACCAGCAACACCATCACTGGACCTAACCAGATCAGCTACAACATCACCGGCTCATTCACCTGCACGTCCACCAATGTTATATATGCCATCATATGCCAGCAATGCCCCTCTGCTATGTACATTGGCCAAACTGGACAGTCACTACGCAAGAGGATAAATGGACACAAGTCAGATATCAGGAATGGCAATATACAAAAACCTGTAGGAGAACACTTCAACCTCCCTGGCCACACAATAGCAGATGTTAAGGTAGCCATCTTACAGCAAAAAAACTTCAGGACCAGACTCCAAAGAGAAACTGCTGAGCTTCAGTTCATCTGCAAATTTGACACCATCAGATCAGGATTAAACAAAGACTGTGAATGGCTATCCAACTACAGAAACAGTTTCTCCTCCCTTGGTGTTCACACCTCAACTGCTAGCAGAGCACCTCACCCTCCCTGATTGAACTAACCTCGTTATCTCCACACTGATATATACCTGCCTCTGGAGATTTCCATTACTTGCATCTGAAGAAGTGAGGTTCTGACCCACGAAAGCTTATGCTCCCAGTACTTCTGTTAGTCTCAAAGGTGCCACAGGACCCTCTGTTGCCCTTTGTGGGAAGTTCATCGAAAACTGTGGGGTTGAAATAGTGCTTGGACACCATTGACACTAGATGCTGCCATCGTGTGGCTTAGCATTAGTGTCTGGGATGACTTGGGGCAAGATCTCAACCTCCCCGCAACCCACTTCACTGCTGCCAGAATCCCTCCTGGATCAGCTGTCAAGGACACCGACGGGGAGGTAGCAGGAACTCACCCTACAAGGAGGGGGGTGGACACTGGAGGTTACTAGAAAGGAGAAGACTCCATTCTGGGGTTGAGGAGGTGAATTCATCCCTCAGTGGTGGGCAGGTGCTGGGTGGAAATACTGCTGGTTCCATTTGCCCTTAATTCCTCCTGATTCCTCGGAGCGTTTGAGTCTCTGACAGGTTTTCGTTCCCTTGCAGCAGGAGGACGTCATGGCCAGAGTGATGCACCAGCTCCGCATCATCCGGCACTTGCGCCAGGTGCCTGAGACACTGCAGGGGCTGCGCCTCTGAGGCCTTCAGGAACTCCCGCTCCCTGCTGCAGGTACTGCTCTGGCTGATTGTAAATGGGGAGCTAGTGGAAGGGGAAATGGAGCCCCCTGGCATTCACTAAAAGGGAAAGTGGTGGATTGTCCATCTCTTGATGTCATTGAATGAAACTAGATGCCTTTCTGGAATGTGTGTGCCCAAAAAGTAACTATTGTACTATAGAGGAAGCCTATGATATGCAGGGGGTTAGACTAGATACTCTAAAGGTCTCTTCTGACCATAAAGTCTACTAATTTTGGAAACTCTGAGTGTAGCATTGGGAGCAGCCTCTGATGTTTTACTGTCTAGCCGGCTTGCTTCCTAGAATGAGGGCGCATTGAGTGGGGTGATCCACAGAGAGTAGCTCAAACCTTCAAAGTGTCAGGCCAGAATCAGGACATTAGCACTTCACAGGATGGGTGGGTGTGGCAGTGACATCACAAAAGCCTTTTGCAGGACCTCAGCTTATTGGTCAAATGTGTTAGGGAGGTGGTGACCTCAGAGAGAGATGCTGACATCAGAGAGAGATGCTGACATGAGGGCCAGGGAAACCTCAGAGACTCCTGTTGCTTTGCTTCAGCAAGTCTCCTCCTTGAGGTCTCTCTTTGAGGAAAGTAAGTGACTCGGAGAGGTTTGTATCCTGTTCAGTCTGATCCACCTGGTGCCAGCTGAATTCTAGGCATGGAAAACACTAGTTCAAGGTGGCAGAATTTTATTCCCTCCCTGTGATTTTGTCCCGTAGAATCACTGGGGACATTAGTTTTTGTCCTTTTCGTTTTACCTTTTCCTCCCTCCTTCCTTCCTTTCTCTTCAGCTCTTACTTCTTTTGTCCTTTCTCCTGTTCCCCTCCCACCACCAGGAGTGGTTTGTGTGTGTGTGTGTGTTGCTTGGGGTGCTCTTCACCTCCCCTTGTGGGGAGTTCATCCAAACCTGTGTGGTTGAAATAGTGCTTGGACTCCACTGACACTAGATGCTGCCATCGTGTGGATTAGCATTGGTGTCTGGGATGACTTGGGGCAAGATCTCAACCTCCCCGGAACCCACTTCACTGCTGGCAGAATCCCTCCTGCCCCCCCTGCTAGAGCCGCCTCCCTGGCCAACCTGGGTGGGGGTGGAGAAGAGTGTTCTGATAACTTGAGCTGTGGTTTGGAGGTGGAACAGCTGTCAAGGGCACTGAGAGGGAGGTAGTAGCAGCTCACCCTTCAAGGAGGGGATTTGGCACTGGAGGTTACTAGAAAGGACAAGAAGACTCCATTCTGGGGTTCAGGAGGTGAATTTATCCCTCAGTGGTGGTCAGGTGCTGAGTGGAAATACTGCTGGTTCCAGGGGCCCTTAATTCCCCCTGATTCCTCGGGGCGTTTGAGTCTGTGACAGGTTCTGGTTCCCTTGCAGGAGGAGGACGTCACGGCCAAAGTGATGCACCAGGTCCGCATCATCCGGCACTTGCGCCAGGTGCCTGAGACACTGCAGGGGTTGTGCCTCTGAGTCTTTCAGCAACTCCCGCTCCCTGCTGCAGGTACTGCTCTGTCTCACTGTAAATGGGGAACTAGTGGAAGGGGAAATGGAGCCCCCTGGCACTCACTAAAAGGGAAAGTGGTGGATTCTCTATCTCTTGATGTCAATGAATGAAGACTAGATGCCTTTCTGGAATGTGTTTTCCAAAAAAGTAACTGTTGTGCTATACAGGAAGCCCATGATATGCAGGGGGTTAGATGAGATGCTCTAAAGGTCTCTTCTGGCCATAAAGTCTACTAATTTTTTTAAAACTGAGTGTAGCGTTGGGAACAGCCTCTGATGTTTTACTGTCTAGCCGGCTTGCTTCCTAGAATGAACAGGCATTGAGTGGCGTGATCCACAGGGAGTAGCTCAGACCTTGAAAGTGTCTGGTGAGCGGTAGGACAATAGCACTTCAGGGGATGGGTGGGTGTGGCAGTGACATCACAAAGGCCTTTTGCAGGATCTCAGCCTATTGGTCAAAGGTGTTAGGGAGGTGGTGACCTCAGAGAGAGATGCTGACATCAGCCAGGCAGGATAGGGTCGCAGAACCAGGAAAACCTCGTAGACCCCTGTGGCTTAGCTTCAGCAATTCTCCTTCTCAAGGTCTCTCTTTGAGAGACTATTAGGGTTCACCTAGGTGAGTGCGAGGAGGAACCTCTTTCGAGTTTTCTCCTTTCCTTTTACTGGTTTTACTAGAAACCAGATGTCCCTGTTCAGAAAGTTAGAGCCTCGGAGAGGTTTTGGAAGCTGCTCAGTCTGATCCATCTGGAAGACTATTTCAAGGTGGCAGAATTTTATAGCCCACCTGGGATATTGTCCTGTGGAATCACTGGGGACATTAGGGTTTGTCCTTTTCATTTTACCTTTTCCTCCATCCCTCCTTCTTTTCTCTTCATCTCTTACTTCTTTTGTCCTTTCTCCTGTTCCCCTCCCACCACCAGGAATGGTGTGTGTGTGTGTGTGTGTGTGTGTTGGTAGGGGTGCTCTTCACCTCCCCTTGTGGTAAGTTGATCCAAAACTGTGGGGTTGAAATAGTGCTTTGACTCCACGGACACTAGATGCTGCCATCGTGTGGCTTAGCATTAGTGTCTGGGATGACTTTGGGGCAAGATCTCAACCTCCCCGCAACGCACTTCACTGCTGGCAGAATCCCTCCTGCTCCCCCTCCTAGATCCGCCTCTCTGCCCAACCTGGGTGGGGGTGGAGAAGAGGGTTCTGATAACTTGAGGTGTGGTTTGGAGGTGGAACAGCTGTCAAGGGCACTGAGGGGGAGGTAGCAGGAGCTCATCCCTCAAGGAGCGGGGTTTGCACTGGAGGTTACTAAAAAGGAGAAGACGACTCCATTCTGGGGTTCAGGAGGTGAATTCATCCCTGAGTGGTGGGCAGGTGCTGGGTGGAGATACTGCTGGTTCCAGGTGGCCTTAATTCCCCCTGATTCCTCGGGGCGTTTTAGTCTCGGAAAGAGTCCAACGGAGGGCAACAAAAATGATTAGGGGTCTGGAGCACATGAGTTATGAGGAGAGGCTGAGGGAACTGGGATTGTTTAGTCTCTAGAAGAGAAGAATGAAAGGGGATTTGATAGCAGCCTTCAACTACCTGAAGGGGGGTTCCAAAGAGGATGGAGCTTGGCTGTTCCCAGTGGTGGCAGATGACAGTACAAGGAGCAATGGTCTCAAGTTGCAGTGCGGGAGGTCCAGGTTGGATATTAAGAAAAACTATTTCACTAGGAGGGTGGTGAAAGACTGGAATGCGTTACCTAGGGAGGTGGTGGAGTCTCCTTCCTTGGAGGTTTTTAAGGCCCGGCTTGACAAAGCCCTGGCTGGGATGAAGGGGAAATGGAGCCCCCTGGCACTCACTAAAAGGGAAAGTGGTGGATTCTCCATTTCTTGATGTCATTGAATGAAGACTAGATGCCTTTCTGGAATGTGTGTGCCCAAAAAGTAACTATTGTACGATACAGGAAGCCTGTAATATGCAGGGCGTTAGATGAGATGCTCTAAAGGTCTCTTGTGGCCATAAAGTCTCCTAATTTTGGAAACACTGAGTGTAGCATTGGGAGCAGCCTCTGATGTTTTACTGTCTAGCCGGCTTGCTTCCTAGAATGAAGACGCATTAAGTTGGTTGATCCACAGAGAGTAGCTCAAACCTTCAAAGTGTCAGGCCAGCAGCAGGACATTAGGATTAGTGTGTGCGTGTGTGTTGCTGGGGGTGCTCTTCACCTCCCCTTTTGGGAAGTTAATCCAAAACTGTGGGGTTGAAATAGTGCTTGGACTCCACTGACACTAGATGCTGCCATCCTGTGGCTTAGCATTAGTGTCTGGGATGACTTGGGGCAAGATCTCAACCTCCCCGCAACCCACTTCACTGCTGCCAGAATCCCTCCTGCCCCCCCTGCTAGAGCCACCTCCCTGCCCAACCTGGGTGGGGGTGGAGTAGAGGGTTCTGATAACTTGAGGTGTGGTTTGGAGGTGGAACAGCTGTCAAGGGCACTGAGGGGGAGGTAGCAGGAGCTCACCCCAGAAGGAGCGGTGTTGGCACTGGAGGTTACTAGAAAGGACAAGAAGACTCCATTCTGGGGTTCAGGAGGTGAATTCATCTCTCAGTGGTGTTCAGGTGCTGAGTGGAAATACTGCTGGTTCCAGGTGCCCTTAAATCCCCCAGATTCCTCGGGGCGTTTGAGTCTCTGACAGGTTCTCGTTCCCTTGCAGGAGGAGGACGTCACGGCCAAAGTGATGCACCCGCATCATCCGCCACTTGCGCCAGGTGCCTGAGACACTGCAGAGGCTGCGCCTCTGAGGCCTTCAGCAACTCCCGCTCCCTGCTGCAGGTACTGCTCTGTCTCCCTGTAAATGTCGAGCTAGTGGAAGGGGAAATGGAGCCCCCTGGCACTCACTAAAAGGGAAAGTGGTGGATTCTCCATCTCTTGATGTCATTGAATGAAGACTAGATGCCTTTCTGGAATGTGTGTGCCCAAAAAGTAACTATTGTACTATACAGGAGGCCTATGATATGCAGGGGCTTAGATGAGATGCTCTAAAGGTCTCTTGTGGCCATAAAGTCTACAAATTTTGGAAACACTGAGTGTAGTATTGGGAGCAGCCTCTGATGTTTTACTGTCTAGCCGGCTTGCTTCCTAGAATGAGGACGCATTGAGTGGGGTGATCCACAGACCTTCAAAGTGTCAGGCCAGCAGCAGGACATTAGCACTTCAGAGGATGGGTGGGTGTGGCAGTGACATCACAAAGGCCTTTTGCAGGACCTCAGCTTATTGGTCAAAGGTGGTGGGAAGGTTGTGACCTCAGAGAGAGATGCTGACATCAGCCAGGCAGGACAGGGGCGCAGGGCCAAGGAAAACTCAGAGACCCCTGTGGCTTTGCTTCAGCAAGTCTCCTTCTCGAGGTCTCTCTTTGAGAGAGTATTAGGGTTCACGTAGGTGTGTGCGAAGAGGAACCTCTTTCGCATTTTCTCCTTTCCTTTTACTGATTTTACTATAAAACAGACATCCCTGTTCAGAAGGTAAGAGCCTCGGAGAGGTTTGTAATCTGTTCAGTCTGATCCACCTAGTGCCAGCTGAATTCTAGGCATTGAAAACACTAGTTCAAGGTGGCAGAATTTTATTCCCTCCCTGGGATTTTGTCCCGTGGAATCACTGGGGATATTAGGGTTTGTCCTTTTTGTTTTACCTTTTCCTCCATCCCTCCTTCCTTTCTCTTCATCTCTTACTTCTTTTGTCCTTTCTCCTGTTCCCCTCCCACCAGCAGTGGTGGTGTGTGTGTGTGTGTGTGTGTTGCTGGGGGTGCTCTTCACCTCCCCTTGTGGGAAGTTGATCGAAAACTGTGGGGTTGAAATAGTGCTTGGACTCCACTGACACTAGATGCTGCCATCCTGTGGCTTAGCATTAGTGTCTGGGATGACTTGGGGCAAGATCTCAACCTCCCCGCAACACACTTCACTTCTGGCAGAATCCGTCCTGCCCCCCCTGCTCATAGACTCATAGACTCATAGACTTTAAGGTCAGAAGGGACCATTATGATCATCTGGTCTGACCCCCTGCATGCTGCAGGCCATAAAACCGTCCCTACCCCTTCCCTGGACTCTGCTGCTGAAGTCCCCAATCCTGTTACTAGTGACTTCAATCGGCAGAGACCCTCCTGCTAGAGATCCCTGCCCCATGCTGCGGAAGAAGGCGAAAAACTTCCAGAGGCTCAGCCAATCTGCCCTGGAGGAAAATTCCTTCCCGACCCCAAATATGGCTATCAGTAAGACCCCGAGCATATAGGCAAGAGTCTCCATCC
>NW_027054129.1:0-16000 GCF_011386835.1 Chrysemys picta bellii
AGCCAGGCAAAACAGGGGCGCAGGGCCAGGGAAACCTCAGAGACCCCTGTGGCTTTGCTTCAGCAAGTCTCCTTCTCAAGCTCTCTTTGAGGACTGAGAGAGTATTAGGGTTCACATATGTGAGTGTGAGCAGGAGCCTCTTTCGAGTTTCCTCCTTTCCTTTTACCCATTTTACTAGAAAACAGAAGTCCCTGTTGAGAAAGTAAGTGCCTCGGAGAGGTTTGTAACCTGTTCAGTCTGATCCACCTGGTGCCATCTGAATTCTAGGCATGGAAAACACTAGTTTAAGGTGGCAGAATTTTATTCCCTCCCTGGGATTTTGTCCCGTGGAATGACTGGGGATATTAGGAAAACAACAAGGAGTCTGGTGGCACCTTAAAGACTAACAGATTTATTTGGGCATAAGCTTTCGTGAATAAAAACCTCACTTCTTCGGATGCATAGAGTGAAAGTTACAGATGCAGGCATTATATACTGACACATGGAGAGCAGGGAGTTACTTCACAAGTGGAGAACCAGTGTTGACAGGGCCAATTCAAAAATCAGGGTGGATGTAGTCCACTCCCAATAATAGTTGAGGAGGTGTCAATTCCAGGAGAGGAAAAGCTGCTTCTGTAGTGAGCCAGCCACTCCCAGTCCCTATTCAAGCCCAGATTAATGGTGTTGAATTTGCAAATGAATTTTAGTTCTGCTGTTTCTCTTTGAAGTCTGTTTCTGAAGTTTTTTTGTTCAATGATAGTGACTTTTAAATCTGTAATAGAATGACCAGGGAGATTGAAGTGTTCACTTACTGGCTTATGTATGTTACCACTCCTGATGTCCGATTTGTGTCCATTTATTCTTTTGCGGAGGGAGTGTCCGGTTTGGCCAATGTACATGGGAGAGGGGCATTGCTGGCACATGATGGCATATATGACATTAGTGGGTGTGCAGGTGAATGAGTCCCTGATGGTGTGGCTGATGTGGTTGGGTCCTCTGATGCTGTTGCCAGAGTAGATATGGGGACAGAGTAGGCAACGAGGTTTGCTATGGGGATAGGTTCCTGGGTTGGTGTTTCTGTGGTGTGGTGTGTAGTTGCTGGTGAGTATTTGCTTCAGGTTGGGGGGTTGTCTGTAAGCGAGGACTGGCCTGCCTCCCAAGGTCTGTGAGAGTGAGGGATCATTTTCCAGGATAGGTTGTAGATCGTGGATAATGTGCTGGAGAGGTTTTAGCTGGGGGCTGTATGTGATGGCCAGTGGTGTTCTGTTATTGTTCTTGTTGGGCCTGTCCTGTAGTAGGTGATTTCTGGGTACCCGTCTTGCTCTGTCAATCTGTTTCCTCACTTCCCCAGGTGGGTATAGTAGTTTTACGAATGCTTGATAAAGATCTTGTAGGTGTTTGTCTCTGTCTGAGGGGTTGGAGCAAATTCGGTTGTATCTTAGGGCTTGGCTGTAGACAATGGATCGTGTGACGTGTCTTGGATGGAAGCCGGAGGCATGTAGGTACGTATAGCGGTCAGTAGGTTTCCGGTATAGGGTGGTGTTTATGTGACCATCACTTATTTGTACTGTAGTGTCCAGGAAGTGGATCTCTTGTGTGGACTGGTCCAGGCTGAGGTTGATGGTGGGGTGGAAATTGTTGAAGTCCAGGTGGAATTCTTCAAGGGCCTCCTTTCCGTGGGTCCATATGATGAAGATGTCGTCAATGTAGCGCAAGTAGAGGAGGGGCACTAGGGGACGAGAGCTGAGGAAGCGTTGTTCTAAGTCAGCCATAAAAATGTTGGCATACTGTGGGGCCATGCGAGTACCCATAGCAGTGCCACTGACTTGAAGGTATAAGTTGTCCCCAAATCTGAAGTGGTTGTGGGTGAGGACAAAGTCACAAAGCTCAGCCACCAGGCTTGCTGTGGCCTCATCAGGGATACTGTTCCTGACAGCTTGTAGTCCATCCTCATGTAGAATATTGGTATAAAGTGCTTCTACATGCATGGTGGCCAGGATGGTGTTTCCAGGAAGAACATCAATGCATTGTAGTTTCCTCAGGAAGTTGGTGGTGTCTCGAAGATAGCTGGGAGTGCTGGTAGCATAGGGCCTGAGGAGAGAGGCCAAATAGCCAGATAATCCTGCCGTCAGAGTGCCAATGCCTGAGATGATGGGGCGTCCAGGGTTTCCGGGTTTATGGATCTTGGGTAGCAGATAGAATACCCCTGGTCGGGGTTCTGGGGGTGTGTCCATGTAGATTTGTTCCCGTACTGTAGCTGGGAGTTTCTTGAGCAGATGGTGTAGTTTCTTTTGGTATTCCTCAGTGGGATCAGAGGATAGTGGCCTGTAGAATGTGGTCTTGGAGAGTTGCCTGGCAGCCTCCTGTTCATAATCTGACCTGTTCATTATGACTACAGCACCTCCTTTGTCAGCCCCTTTGATGATAATGTCAGAGTTGTTTCTGAGGCTGTGGATGGCATTGCGTTCTGTACGGCTGAGGTTATGGGACAAGTGATGTTGTTTGTCCACAATTTCAGCCTGTGCACGTCTGCGGAAACACTCTATGTAGAGGTCCAGTCTGTCATTTCGACCGTCAGGAGGAGTCCACGCAGAATTCTTCTTTTTGTAGTGTTGGTAGGAGGGTTCCTGTGGGTCAGTGCACTGTTCAGTGGTGCGTTGAAAATATTCCTTGAGTCGGAGACGAGGAAAGTAGGCTTCCAGATCACCGCAGAACTGTATCATGTTCGTGGGGACGGTGGGACAGAAAGAGAGTCCCCGAGATAGGACAGACTCTTCTGCTGGGCTAAGCGTGTGGTTGGAAAGATTGACAATGTTGTTAGATGAGTTGAGGGTACCATTGTTATAGCCCCTAGTGGCAGGTATTAGTTTAGATAACTTACAGTCCTTTTTCCTCTGTAGAGAAGTGAAGTGTGCATTGTAAATGGCTTGTCTCATTTTTGTAAAGTCCAGCCACGTGGAAGTTTGTGTAGAAGGCTGGTATTGTATGAGAGTCTCCAGTTCTGAGAGCTCATTCTTGATCTTCTCCTGTCTGCTGTACAGGATGCTGATCAGGTGGTTCCTCAGTTTCTTTGAGAGAGTGTGTGGCACAATCTCTCACCATACTCAGTGTAGTATGTTGATTGCAATGGATTTTTTACCTTCCGTCCTTTTGGTATGATGTCCATCTGTTTGCATTTGGAGAGGAAGATGATGTCTGTCTGTATCTGTGCAAGTTTTTTGTTGAGGTTGATGGATTTCCACTCCATACGGCTAAATTTAGTGCCTTGCATGGTGTCAAGTATCAGGGGGTAGCCATGTTAGTCTGTATCTACAAAAACAACAAGGAGTCTGGTGGCACCTTAAAGACTAACAGATTTATTTGGGCATAAGCTTTCGTGAGTAAAAACCTCACTTCTTCGGATGCATAGAGTGAAAGTTACAGATGCAGGCATTATATACTGACACATGGAGAGCAGGGAGTTACTTCACAAGTGGAGAACCAGTGTTGACAGGGCCAATTCAAAAATCAGGGTGGATGTAGTCCACTCCCAATAATAGATGAGGAGGTGTCAATTCCAGGAGAGGAAAAGCTGCTTCTGTAGTGAGCCAGCCACTCCCAGTCCCTATTCAAGCCCAGATTAATGGTGTTGAATTTGCAAATGAATTTTAGTTCTGCTGTTTCTCTTTGAAGTCTGTTTCTGAAGTTTTTTTTGTTCAATGATAGTGACTTTTAAATCTGTAATAGAATGACCAGGGAGATTGAAGTGTTCACATACTGGCTTATGTATGTTACCATTCCTGATGTCCGACATGGGGACATTAGGGTTTGTCCTTTTCCTTTTACCTTTTCCTCCATCCCTCCTTCCTTTCTCTTCATCTCTTACTTCTTTTGTCCTTTCTCTTGTTCCCCTCACACCACCAGGAGTGGTGTGTGTGTGTGTGTGTGTGTGTGTGTGTGTGTGTGTGTGTGTGTGGTGCTGATGGTTCTCTTCTCCTCCCCTTGTGGGGAGTTGATCCAAAACTGTGGGGTTGAAATAGTGCTTGGACCCCACTGACAGTAGATGCTGCCATTGTGTGACTTAGCATTAGTGTCTGGGATGACTTGGGTCAAGATCTCAACCTCCCTGCAACCCACTGCTGTCAGAATCCCTCCTGCACACCCTGTTAGAGCCGCCTCCCAGCCCAACCTGTGTCGGGGTGGAGAAGAGGGTTCTGATGACTTGAGCTGTGGTTTGGAGGTGGAATATCTGTGAAGGGCACTGAGCAGGAGGTAGCAGGAGCTCACCCTACAAGGAGGGGGGTTGGCTCTGGAGGTTTCTAGAAAGGACAAGAAGACTCCATTTTGGGGTTCAGGAGGTGAATTCATCTCTCATTGATGGGCAGGTGCTGGGTGGAAATACTGCTGGTTCCAGGTTCCCTTAATTCCCCCTGATTCCTCGGGGCGTTTGAGTCTCTGACAGGTTCTTGTTCCCTTGCAGCAGGAGGACATCACGGCCAAAGTGATGCACCCGCATCATCCGCCACTTGCGCCAGGTGCCTGAGACACTGCAGGGGCTGCGCCTCTGAGGCCTTCAGCAACTCCCGCTCCCTGCTGCAGGTACTGCTCTGGCTCACTGTAAATGGGGAGCTAGTGGAAGGGGAAATGGAGCGCCCTGGCACTCACTAAAAGGGAAAGTGATGGATTCTCCATCTCTTAATGTCATTTAATTTAGACTAGATACCTTTCTGGAATGTTTGTACCCAAAAAGTAACGATTGTACTATACAGGAAGCCCATGATATGCAGGGGCTTAGATTAGATGCTCTAAAGGTCTCTTCTGGCCATAAAGTGTAGTAATTTTGGAAACACGGAGTGTAGCATTGGGAGCAGCCTCTGATGTTTTATTGTCTAGCCGGCTTGCTTCCTAGAATGAAGACCCATTGAGTGGGGTGATTCACACAGAGTAGCTCAAACCTTCAAAGTGTCAGGCAAGCAGGAGGACATTAGCACTTCAGGGTTTGGTTGGGTGTGGCAGTGACATCACAAAGGCCTTTTGCAGGACGTCAGCTTATTGGTCAAATGTGTTAGGGAGGTGGTGACCTCAGAGAGAGATGCTGACATCAGAGAGAGATGCTGACATGAGGGCCAGGGAAACCTCAGAGACCCCTCTGGCTTTGCTTCAGCAAGTCTCCTCCTTGAGGTCTCTCTTTGAGGAAAGTAAGTGCCTCGGAGAGGTTTGTATCCTGTTCAGTCTGATCCACCTGGTGCCAGCTGAATTCTAAGCATGGAAAACACTAGTTCAAGGTGGCAGAATTTTATTCCCTCCCTGTGATTTTGTCCCGTAGAATCACTGGGGACATTAGTGTTTGTCCTTTTCGTTTTACCTTTTCCTCCCTCCCTCCTTCCTTTCTCTTCATCTCTTACTTCTTTTGTCCTTTCTCCTGTTCCCCTCCCACCACCGGGAGTGGTATGTGTGTGTGTGTGTGTTTGTGTGTTGCTGGGGGTGCTCTTCACCTCCCTTTGTGGGGAGTTCATCCAAACCTGTGTGGTTGAAATAGTGCTTGGACTCCACTGACACTAGATGCTGCCATCGTGTGGATTAGCATTGGTGTCTGGGATGACTTGGGGCAAGATCTCAACCTCCCCGGAACCCACTTCACTGCTGGCAGAATCCCTCCTGCCACCCCTGCTAGAGCCGCCTCCCTGGCCAACCTGGGTGGGGGTGGAGAAGAGGGTTCTGATAACTTGAGCTGTGGTTTGGTGGTGGAACATCTGTCAAGGGCACTGAGAGGGAGGTAGCAGCAGCTCACCCTTCAAGGAGGGGATTTGGCACTGGAGGTTACTAGAAAGGACAAGAAGACTCCATTCTGGGGTTCAGGAGGTGAATTCATCCCTCAGCGTTGGGCAGGTGCTGAGTGGAAATACTGCTGGTTCCCGGTGCCCTTAATTCCCCCTGATTCCTCGGGGCGTTTGAGTCTCTGACAGGTTCTTGTTCCCTTGCAGCAGGAGGACGTCACGGCAAAAGTGATGCACCCGCATCATCCGCCACTTGCGCCAGGTGCCTGAGACACTGCATGGGTTGTTCCTCTGAGTCTTTCAGCAACTCCCGCTCCCTGCTGCAGGTACTGCTCTGTCTCACTGTAAATGGGGAACTAGTGGAAGGGGAAATGGAGCCCCCTGGCAATCACTAAAAGGGAAAGTGGTGGATTCTCCATCTCTTGATGTCATTGAATGAAGACTAGATGCCTTTCTGGAATGTGTGTGCCCAAAAAGTAACTATTGTACTATACAGGAGGCCTATGATATGCAGGGGCTTAGATGAGATGCTCTAAAGGTCTCTTCTGGCCATAAAGTCCCCTAATTTTGGAAACACTGAGTGTAGCATTGGGAGCAGCCTCTGATGTTTTACCATCTAGCCGGCTTGCTTCCTAGAATGAACAGGCATTGAGTGGGGTGATCCACAGAGAGTAGCTCAAACCTTCAAAGTGTCAGGCCAGCAGCAGGACATTAGCACTTCCGGGGAAGGGTGGGTGTGGCAGTGATATCACAAAGGCCTTTTGCAGGACGTCAGCCTATTGGTCAAAGGTGTTAGGGAGGTGGTGACCTCCGAGAGAGATGCTGACATCAGCCTGGCAGGACAGGAGCACAGGGCCAGGGAAACCTCAGAGACCCTGTGGCTTTGCTTCAGCAAGTCTCCTTCTCGGGGTCTTTCTTTGAGGACTTGAGAGAGTATTAGGGTTCACGTACGTGAGTGCGTGCAGGAGCCTCTTTCGAGTTTTCTCCTTTCCTTTTACTGATTTTACTAGAAAACAGGCGTCCCTGTTTAGAAGGTAAGAGCCTCCAAGAGGTTTTGGCAGCTGCTCAGTCTGATCCACGTGGTGCCAGCTGAATTCTAGGCATGGAAAACAGTAGTTTAAGATGGCAGAATTTTATTCCATCCCTTGGATTTTGTGCCGTAGAATCACTGGGGACATTAGGGTTTGTCCTTTTTGTTTTACCTTTTCCTCCATCCCTCCTTCCTTTCTCTTCATCTCTTACTTCTTTTGTCCTTTCTCCTGTTCCTCGAAAACTGTGGGGTTGAAATAGTGTTTGGACTCCACTAACACTAGATGCTGCCATCCTGTGGCTTAGCATTAGTGTCTGGGATGACTTGGGTCAAGATCTCAACTTCCCCGCAACCCACTTCACTGCTGCCAGAATCCCTCCTGCCCCCCCTGCTAGAGCCGCCTCCCTGGCCAACCTGGGTGGGGGTGGAGAACAGTGTTTTTTTCATACATTCATAGATTATCGGACTGGAAGGGACCTCGAGAGGTCATCGAGTCCAGTCCCCTGCCCGCGTGGCAGGACCAAATACCATCTAGACCAACCCTGATAGACATTTATCTAACCTACTCTTAAATATCTCAAGAAATGGAGATTCCACAACCTCCCTCGGCAATTTATTCCAGTGTTTAACCACCCTGACAGTTAGGAACTTTTTCCTAATGTCCAACCTAGACCTCCCTTGCTGCACTTTAAACCCATTGCTTCTGGTTCTATCCTTAGAGGCTAAGGTGAACAAGTTTTCTCCCTCCTCCTTATGATACCCTTTTAAATACCTGAAAACTGCTATCATGTCTCCTCTCAGTCTTCTCTTTTCCAAACTAAACAAAGCCAATTCTTTCAGCCTTCCTTCATAGGTCATGTTCTCAAGACCTTTAATCATTCTTGTTGCTCTTCTCTGGACCCTTTCCAATTTCTCCACATCTTTTTTAAAATGCGGTGCCCAGAACTGGACACAATACTCCAGCTGAGGCCTAACCAGAGCAGAGTAGAGCGGAAGAATGACTTCTCGTGTCTTGCTCACAACACACCTGTTAATACATCCCAGAATCAGGTTTGCTTTTTTTGCAACAGCATCACACTGTTGACTCATATTTAGCTTGTGGTCCACTATAACCCCTAGATCCCTTTCTGCCGTACTCCTTCCTAGACAGTCTCTTCCCATTCTGTATGTGTGAAACTGATTCTTCCTTCCTAAGTGGAGCACTTTGCATTTGTCTTTCTTAAACTTCATCCTGTTTAACTCAGACCATTTCTCCAATTTGTCCAGATCATTTTGAATTATGACCCTGTCCTCCAAAGCAGTTGCAATCCCTCCCAGTTTGGTATCATCCGCAAACTTAATAAGCGTACTTTCTATGCCAATATCTAAGTCGTTGATGAAGATATTGAACAGCGCCGGTCCCAAAACAGACCCCTGCGATACCCCACTCGTTATGGCTTTCCAGCAGGATTGGGAACTATTAATAACAACTCTCTGAGTACGGTTATCCAGCCAGTTATGCACCCACCTTATAGTAGCCCCATCTAAATTGTATTTGCCTAGTTTATCAATAAGAATATCATGCGAGACCGTATCAAATGCCTTACTAAAGTCTAGGTATACCACATCCACAGCCTCACCCTTATCCACAAGGCTCGTTATCCTATCAAAGAAAGCTATCAGATTGGTTTGACATGATTTGTTCTTCACAAATCCATGCTGGCTGTTCCCTATCACCTTACCACCTTCCAAGTGTTTGCAGATGATTTCCTTAATTACTTGCTCCATTATCTTCCCTGGCACAGAAGTTAAACTCACTGGGGTCTGTAGTTTCCTGGGTTGTTTTTATTTCCCTTTTTATAGATGGGCACTATATTTGCCCTTTTCCAGTCTTCTGGAATCTCTCCCGTCTCCCATGATTTTCCAAAGATAATAGCTAGAGGCTCAGATACCTCCTCTATTAGCTCCTTGAGTATTCTAGGATGCATTTCATCAGGCCCGGGTGACTTGCAGGCATCTAACTTTTCTAAGTGATTTTTAACTTGTTCTTTTTTTATTTTATCTGCTAAACCTACCCCCTTCCCATTAGCATTCACTATGTTAGGCATTCCTTCAGACTTCTCGGTGAAGACCGAAACAAAGAAGTCATTAAGCATCTCCGCCATTTCCAAGTTTCCTGTTACTGTTTCTCCCTCTTCACTAAGCAGTGGGCCTACCCTGTCTTTGGTCTTCCTCTTGCTTCTAATGTATTGATAAAAAGTCTTCTTGTTTCCCTTTATTCCCGTAGCTAGTTTGAGCTCATTTTGTGCCTTTGCCTTTCTAATCTTGCCCCTGCATTCCTGTGTTGTTTGCCTATATTCATCCTTTGTAATCTGTCCCAGTTTCCATTTTTTATATGACTCCTTTTTATTTTTTAGATCATGCAAGATCTCATGGTTAAGCCAAGGTGGTCTTTTGCCACATTTTCTATCTTTCCTAACCAGCGGAATAGCTTGCTTTTGGGCCCTTAATAGTGTCCCTTTGAAAAACTGCCAACTCTCCTCAGTTGTTTTTCCCCTCAGTCTTGATTCCCATGGGACCTTACCTATCAGCTCTCTGAGCTTACCAAAATCTGCCTTCCTGAAATCCATTGTCTCTATTTTGCTGTTCTCCTTTCTACCCTTCCTTAGAATTGCAAACTCTATGATTTCATGATCACTTTCACCCAGGCTGCCTTCTACTTTCAAATTCTCATCGAGTTCCTCCCTATTTGTTAAAATCAAGTCTAGAACAGCTTCCCCCCAGTAGCTTTTTCAACCTTCTGAAATAAAAAGTTGTCTCCAATGCAGTCCAGGAATTTGTTGGATAGACTGTGCCCCGCTGTGTTATTTTCCCAACATATAGCCGGATAGTTGAAGTCCCCCATCACCACCAAATCTTGGGCTTTGGATGATTTTGTTAGTTGCTTAAAAAAAGCCTCATCCACCTCTTCCACCTGGTTAGGTGGCCTGTAGTAGACTCCTAGCATGACATCTCCCTTGTTTTTTACCCCTTTTAGCCTAACCCAGAGACTCTCAACACTTCCGTCTCCTATGTCCATCTCTACCTCAGTCCAAGTGTGTACATTTTTAATATACAAGGCAACACCTCCTCCCTTTTTCCCCTGTCTATCCTTCCTGAGCAAGCTGTACCCATCCACACCAACATTCCAATCATGTGTATTATCCCACCAAGTTTCAGTGATGCCAACAATGTCATAGTTGTATTTATTTATTAGCACTTCCAGTTCTTCCTGCTTATTCCCCATACTTCTCGCATTTGTATATAGACATCTAAGATACTGGTTTGATCTTTCCTCCCAGTTTTGTCCTGACCCTCCTTTCCCTCTGACAATATAGCCCACACTCCCTCTCGTTTTTGACCCATCTCCCCGGTCTCCATGTTCCCCACTTACCTGTGGGCTTTGCTCACCTGTCTCCGTCGAACCTAGTTTAAAGCCCTCCTCACTAGGTTAGCCAGTCTGTGTCCAAAGGTACTAATAACTTGAGCTGTGGTTTGGAGGTGGAACAGCTGTCAAGGGCACTGAGGGGGAGATAGCAGGAGCTCATCCTTCAAGGAGGGGGGTTGGCACTGGAGGTTACTAGAAAGGACAAGAAGACTCCATTCTGGGGTTCAGGAGGTGAATTTATCCCTCAGTGGTGGGCAGGTGATGGGTGGAAGAAGTGCTGGTTCCAGGTGCCCTTAATTCCCGCTGATTCCTCGGGGCGTTTGAGTCTCTGACAGGTTCTCGTTCCCTTGCAGCAGGAGGACGTCACGGCCAAAATTGATGCACCAGCTCCGCATCATCCGGCACTTGCGCCAGATTCCTGAGACACTGCAGGGGCTGTGCCTCTGAGGCCATCAGCAACTCCCGCTCCCTGCTGCAGGTACTGCTCTGGCTCACTGTAAATGGGGAGCTAGTGGAAGGGGAAATGGAGCCCCCTGGCACTCACTAAAAGGGAAAGTGGTGGATTCTCCATCTCTTGATGTCATTGAAGGAAGACTAGATGCCTTTCTGGAATGTGTGTGCCCAAAGAGTAACTATTGTACTATACAGCAAGCCTATGGTATGCAAGGGGTTAGATGAGATGCTCTAAAGGTCTCTTCTGGCCATAAAGTCCCCTAATTTTGGAAACACTGAGTGTAGCATTGGGAGCAGCCTCTGATGTTTTACCATCTAGCCGGCTTGCTTCCTAGAATGAACAGGCATTGAGTGGGGTGATCCACAGAGAGTAGCTGAAACCTTCAAAGTGTCAGGCCAGCAGCAGGACATTAGCACTTCCGGGGAAGGGTGGGTGTGGCAGTGATATCACAAAGGCCTTTTGCAGGACGTCAGCCTATTGGTCAAAGGTGTTAGGGAGGTGGTGACCTCCGAGAGAGATGCTAACATCAGCCTGGCAGGACAGGAGCACAGGGCCAGGGAAACCTCAGAGACCCCTGTGGCTTTGCTTCAGCAAGTCTCCTTCTCGAAGTCTCTCTTTGAGGACTGAGAGAGTGTTAGGGTTGACGTATGTGAGTGTGAGCAGGAGCCTCTTTCGAGTTTTCTCCTTTCCTTTTGACGGATTTTACTAGAAAACAGACGTCCCTATTTAGAAGGTAAGAGCCTCCAAGAGGTTTTGGAACCTGCTCAGTCTGATCCATCTGGTGCCAGCTGAATTCTAGGCATGGAAAACAGTAGTTTAAGATGGCAGAATTTTATTCCCTCCCTGGGATTTTGTCCCGTAGAATCACTGGGGACATTAGGGTTTGTCCTTTTCGTTTTACCTTTTCCTCCATCCCTCCTTCCTTTCTCTTCATCTCTTACTTCTTTTGTCCTTTCTCCTCTTCCCCTTTCACCACCAGGAGTGGTGTGTGTGTGTGTGTGTGTGTGTGTTTGTGTGTGTGTTGCTGGGGGTGCTCTTCACCTCCCCTTGTGGGGAGTTCATCCAAAACTGTATGGTTGAAATAGTGCTTGGACTCCACTGACACTAGATGCTGCCATCCTGTGGCTTAGCATTAGTGTCTGGGATGACTTGGGGCAAGATCTCAACCTCCCCTCAACCCACTTCACTTCTGGCAGAATCCCTCCTGCCCCCCCGCTAGAGCCGCCTCGATGCCCAACCTGGTTGGGGGTGCAGAAGAGGGTTCTGATAACTTGAGGTTTGGTTTGGAGGTGGAACAGCTGTGAAGAACACTGAGGGGGAGGTAGCAGGAGCTAATCCTACAAGGAGGGGGGTTGGCACTGGAGGATACTAGAAAGGACAAGAAGACTCCATTCTGGGGTTCAGGAGGTGAATTCAGCCCTCAGCGGTGGGCAGGTGGTGGGTGGAAATACTGCTGGTTCCAGGTGCCCTTAATTCCCCCTGATTCCTCGGGACCTTTGAGTCTCTGACAGGTTCTCGTTCCCTTGCAGCAGGAGGACGTCACGTCCAAAGTGATGCACCAGCTCCGCATCATCCGGCACTTGCGCCAGGTGCCTGAGACACTGCAGGGGCTGTTCCTCTGAGGCCTTCAGCAACTCCCGCTCCCTGCTGCAGGTACTGCTCTGGCTCACTGTAAATGGGGAACTAGTGGAAGGGGAAATGGAGCCCCCTCGCCCTCACTAAAAGGGAAAGTGGTGGATTCTCCATCTCTTGATGTCATTGAATGAAGACTAGATGCCTTTCTGGAATGTGTGTGCCCAAAGAGTAACTATTGTACTATACAGGAAGCCTATGATATGGAGGGGCTTAGATTAGATGCTCTAAAGGTCTCTTGTGTCCATAAAGTCTCCTAAATTTGGAAACACTGAGTGTAGCATTGGGAGCAGCCTCTGATGTTTTACTGTCTAGCCCACTTGCTTCCTAGAATGAAGACGCATTGAGTGGGGTGATCCACAGAGAGTAGCTCAAACCTTCATAGTGTCAGGCCAGCAGCAGGACATTAGCACTTAAGGGTTTGATTGGTGGCAGTGATATCACAAAGGTCTTTTGCAGGACCTCAGCATATTGGTCAAAGGTGTTAGGGAGGTGGTAACCTCAGAGAGAGATGCTGCCATCAGCGAGGCAGGACAGGGGCGCATGGCCAGGGAAACCTCAGAGACCCCTGTGGCTTTGCTTCAGCAAGTCTCCTTCTCGAGGTTTCTCTTGAGGACTGAGAGAGTATTAGGATTCACGTATTTGAGTGAGAGCAGGAGCCTCTTTCGAGTTGTCTCCTTTCCTTTTACTGATTTTACTAGAAAACAGACATCCCTGTTTAGAAAGTAAGAGCCTCCAAGAGGTTTTGGAACCTGCTCAGTCTGATCCATCTGGTGCCAGCTGAATTCTAGGCAGGCATGGAAAACACTAGTTCAAGGTGGCAGAATTTTAATCCCTCCCTGTAATTTTGTCTGGTAGAATCACTGGGGACATTAGGGTTTGTCCTTTTCGTTTTACCTTTTCCTCCATCCCTCCTTCCTTTCTCTTTATCTCTTACTTCTTTTGTCCTTTCTCTTGTTCCCCTCCCACCACCAGGAGTGGTGTGTGTGTGTGTGTGTGTGTGTGTGTGTGTGTGTGTGTGTGTGTGTGTGTGTGTTGCTGGGGGTGCTCTTCACCTCCCCTTGTTGGGAGTTGATCCAAAACTGTATGGTTGAAATAGTGCTTGGACTCCACTGACACTAGATGCTGCCATCGTGTGGTTTTGCATTAGTGTCTGGGATGACTTGGGGCAAGATCTCAACCTCCCCGCAACCCACTTCACTGCTGCCAGAATCCCACCTGCCCCCCCTGCTAGAGCCGCCTCCCTGCCCAACCTGGGTGGGGGTGGAGAAGAGGGTTCTGATAACTTGAGCTGTGGTTTGGAGGTGGAACAGCTGTCAAGGGCACTGAGGGGGAGGTAGCAGGAGCTCACCCTACAAGGACGGGGGTTGGCACTGGAGATTACTAGAAAGGAGAAGACGACTCCATTCTGGGGTTCAGGAGGTGAATTCATCCCTCAGTGGTGGGCAGGTGCTGGGTGTAAATACTGCTGGTTCCAGGTGTTCTTAATTGCCCCTGATTCCTCAGGGCATTTGAGTCTCTGACAGGTTCTCGTTCCCTTGCAGGAGGAGGACGTCACGGCCAAAGGGATGCACCAGCTCCGCATCATCCGGCACTTGCGCCATTTGCCTGAGACACTGCAGGGGCTGTGCCTCTGTGAACATCAGCAACTCCCGCTCCTTGCTGCAGGTACTGCTCTGGCTCACTGTAAATGGGGTGCTAGTGGAAGGGGAAATGGAGCCCCCTGGCACTCACTAAAAGGGAAAGTGGTGGACCCCTGTGGCTTTGCTTCAGCAAGTCTCCTTCTCGAGGTCTCTCTTTGAGGACTGAGAGAGTGTTAGGGTTGACGTATGTGAGTGCGAGCAGGAGCCTCTTTCGAGCTTTCTCCTTTCCTTTTACTGATTTTGCTAGAAAACAGACGTCCCTGTTAGAATCATAGTATCATAGAATATCAGAGTTGGAACGGACCTCAAGAGGTCATCTAGTCCAACCCCCTGCTCAAAGCAGGACCAATTCCCAGCTAAATCATCCCAGCCAGGGCTTTGTCAAGCCGGGCCTTAAAAACCTCCAAGGAAGGAGACTCCACCACCTCCCTAGGTAACGCATTCCAGTGTTTCACCACCCTCCTAGTGAAATAGTTTTTCCTGATATCCAACCTGGACCTCCCCCACTGCAACTTGAGATCATTCCTCCTTATTCTGTCATCTGCCACCACTGAGAACAGCCGAGCTCCATCCTCTTTGGAACCCCCCTTCAGGTAGTTGAAGGCTGCTATCAAATCCCCCCTCATTCTTCTCTTCTGGAGACTAAACAATCCCAGTTCCCTCAGCCTCTCCTCATAAGTCATGTGCTCCAGACCCCTAATCATTTTTGTTGCCCTCCGCTGGACTCTTTCCAATTTTTCCTCATCCTTCTTGTAGTGTGGGGCCCAAAACTGGACACAGTATTCCAGATCAGGCCTCACCAATGTCGAATAAAGGGGAACGATCACGTTCCTCGATCTGCTGGCAATGTCCCTACTTATACAGCCCAAAATGCCGTTAGCCTTCTTGGGAACAAGAGCACACTGTTGACTCATATCCAGCTTCTCATCCACTGTGACCCCTAGGTCCTTTTCTGCAGAACTGCTACCTAGCCATTCGGTCCCTAGTCTGTAGCAGTGCATGGGATTCTTCCGTCCTAAGTGCAGGACTCTGCACTTGTCCTTGTTGAACCTCATCAGGTTTTTTTCGGCCCAATCCTCTAATGTGTCTAGGTCCCTCTGTATCCGATCCCTACCCTCTAGAGTATCTACCACGCCTCCTAGTTGAGTGTCACCTGCAAACTTGCTGAGAGTGCAGTCCACACCATCCTCCAGATCATTAATAAAGATATTAAACAAAACCGGCCCCAGGAGCGACCCTTGGGGCACTCCGCTTGAAACCGGCTGCCAACTAGACATGGAGCCATTGATCACTACCCGTTGAGCCCGACGATCTAGACAGCTTTCTATCCAGCTTACAGTCCATTCATCCAGCCCATACTTCTTTAACTTGGCGGCAAGAATACTGTGGGAGACGTATGTGAGTGTGAGCAGGAGCCTCTTTCGAGATTTCTCCTTTTATTGATTTTACTAGAAAACAGACATGCCTGTTGAGAAGGTAAGAGCCTTGGAGAGGTTTTTAACCTGCTCAGTCTGATCCATCTGGTGCCAGCTGAATTCTAGGCATGGAAAACACTAGTTCAAGGTGGCAGAATTTTATAGCCCACCTGGGATTTTGTGCCGTAGAATCACTGGGGACATTAGGGTTTGTCCTTTTCGTTTTACCTTTTCCTCCATCCCTCCTTCCTTTCTCTTGTTCCCCTCCCACCACCAAGAGTGGTGTGTGTGTGTGTGTTGCTGGGGGTGCTCTTCACCTCCCCTCGTGCGAAGTTGACACTGCAGGGGCTGTGCCTTTGTGAACATCAGCAACTCCTACTCCCTGCTGCAAGTACTGCTCTGGCTCACTGTAAATGGGGTGCTAGTGGAAGGGGAAATGGAGCCCCCTGGCACTCACTAAATGGGAAAGTGGTGGATTCTCCATCTCTTGATGTCATTGAATGAAGACTAAATGCCTTTGTGGAATGTTTCTGCCCAAAAAGTAACTATTGTCCTATACAGGAAGCCTATGATATGCAGGGGCTTAGATGAGATGCTCTAAAGGTCTCTTGTGGCCATAAAGTCTCCTAATTTTGGAAACACTGAGTGTAGCATTGGGAGCAGCCTCTGATGTTTTACCGTCTAG
>NW_027054130.1:0-16000 GCF_011386835.1 Chrysemys picta bellii
AGTTGATATAATGTACTTGGATTTTCAGAAAGCTTTTGACAAGGCTCTTAAGGAAACTAAGCAGTCATGGGACAAGGGGGAAGGTCCTGTCATGGATCAATAACTGGTTAAAAGATGGGGGTGGGGGAAGGGTAGAAATAAATGGTCCATTTTCAGAATGAAGAGATGTGACAGAACTGTATTGGGACTTGTGCTGTGCAATATATTCATTAATGTTCTGGAAAATGTCCCACACCTTGAATGCTGTGTCCAGTTTGATCACCCCATGTCGAAAAGGTTTAGAGAAAGGCAACACAAATGATCAAGGGTATGGAACGGCTTCTGTATGAGGAGAGTCTAAAAAGATTAAACCTGTTCAGCTTAGACGAGAGACCACCAAGGGGGGTTACAATAGAGGTCTATAAAGTCACGTGTGGTGTGGAACAGAAGTTTTTTACCGTTTCACAAAAATGGTACAAAATACAAAAGCAAGGGTCACTTGATGAAATTAATAGGCAGCAGGTTTAATATGAACAAGAGGAAGTAGTTTTTCACGCAAGTAACCTGTGGCACTTGTTGCTGGGGGATGTTGTGATGGCCAAAAATAGAACTGGATAAGTTCATGCAGGGTAGGTCCATCAGCAGCTATTAGCCAACATGGTCAGGGACACAACCCCATTCTCGAGGTGACCCTAAACCTCTGATTGCCAGAAGCCAGGAGTGGAAGACTGGGGTGGATCACTCCATAAGTGCCCTGTTCTGTGCATTCCCCTTGAAGCTCTGGTAAGGGCCACTGTCAAAAATGGACAAGTTGGACCCTGGTCTGACCCAGTATGGCAGCTTTTATGATCTAAATAGCCAGAGTATTAAGAGGGCACATCATGAGTTTATTGGTCTCAATAAAAGCAGTAGCGGCAACTAAAACTACTATGTAAAACTTCATATAAAAGGAGCTAGTCTCCTTCTGAAATTCCTATCCCTAGTCACTAAGGCTATTCTTCCTAAAAAAAATTTTTTTAAAAGGGACTCAGACTTTGTCTGAGGGAATTATGATCTTTCATGAATACAGTATCTTTAAAATTAAATGTCCTGAAACTGACTCAAAGCTTGGTATTTCATGTCAAATGTTCTAAATATTCATGTTATGCAATCCATTTTATTAGTGGCTTCCCCAAGCATTAGTAATACAACCTGCTCCGCTCTTGTCAACTCTACCCAAATGCTGCTTCTCTAGGAGCACCATTTGGTGTTTGAGTTTTAACACTGACATCCAGCTTTTTATCAGGTCAGGGAGCGACACCTCTTAAACAATAGTTTTAGACTGTAAAGGTTTGGTCAGTGGAGTAAATCATTCTTAGCATGTGGATTAATTCAATTGATTGAACCCTTATGGTATTCATCCAACAACTGACACATGCATTCCGGCCATGTTCTATGAATCCGTTACAATTTAACTGGCAATATTGATGGACATGAGCAGTAATCAGCTCTTCTCTATGTATTTACAGTGTTTTTTTTCCATAATACGTATAGAATAGGAGAGGTGCTTGTATTACACTTAGAAGAGCTTGTGTTGTAGTTTGTATGGTGGTAACCACTAAACACAGCATCTGTCAACACTCGCCATGCAGGTATTACCTCCCTGTTCTAAAGACCTGATCCTGTAATTCCTGCATATCGAACTCCTGTAGATTAGGGGATGAGCTGTGGTGTCTGTTACCATTGTGTGGTAAAGGCTAGCTCTCTGGAGATCATTGTATATGCTAGGTCTTAAAATATTTTAATGCAATATATTTAAATGAATCTACATCTGTGTCTAAGGTAGATTCTATGGTGATGAACACATCAGAAATATCCATTTTATGTATTTGTGTCCATTTCTATTTAAAATCTTACACTAGGTAGGAGAGACAGAGACTTTGAACAAAAGGGGGCTCCATTCTTGCTTTCTTAAGATTTGGGTGCTAATGGCTGTACCCCTTGCCTGTAAATACTCTGGGTCCGCTTTTCTAGTTCACTAGAACCTTAAGGCCTCAATCCTACACAAGATTTACTCCTGTACTTTAGGCACTGTGAGTCGTCCCACTGACTTCAGTGTGACTGATCACTATGTAGTTAAGCATGTGCAGTAAGGCCTATGATCTTGTGCACCCATTGTACCATTGATGTCCAGGGGATTGTTCACACATACCAGTCAGCATAAAGCTGGCAGAATCTGGCCTTGCATTAATATGTGAGACAAGAATTCTACAGCATTCCCTTGGTGATCTTTATTTTCACACTATCTATACTAATATCTGTGATTTCCCCCCCCCCCGCCCCCAAAAATTTAATTAAAAAAAAAGACGACTTTTTTTTTTCAGTTTTATAAAAGCATCAGAGGTATATTGCACCTTCAATTTCTTCTTTTTTGTAAATGGTGCATGACTTAATGCTTCAGCTCTTGTCTGAAAATGGCGAAAACCATTTCTCCCTCAGTCGTCTAAATTAGGACTTTGATCCTGCAAAGCACATGCCTGACTTTGAGCGCTGTGAAGAGTCTCCTTGAAGTGCGTGCAAAGTGCAGCGTTTGAATAAAATTGTTCAGGATTGGGGCGCTTGAGGTACAACTCATGGAGACTGCTGCGACTGCATCGTGTGTAAGTCTCTGCAGGATCCGGGTTATGCTGTTTCTAGATCCATGTCACACACATGGACCCCTCTTTACCACTGGGCCGGTGAGTCAGAACCCAGGGTTCTGGGCAGGTTGGTCAGAATTGCCCCTCAGGTACTCCATCTACTCGAGTGGCAGTCACACCTCATGACTAGTGTAAACATACGCAGTTTCTGCAGGCATATTTCAGAGGCTTATATAAACTATGCTGTGAAGGGAGAGGAGGCACTTCAGTCTCCAGGGCTGTCAAAGCAGCACCCAAGTGATCTAGAGGCACTTCAGCTGCAGGAGGCCCACGCAGTCGGGCTCTCTGTGGATGAACTGTGCAAGCATGGAGAGTCAGAAATCCTTGACCCACCCTGGAGCAGGGTGGCAGCCTGGTGACTGGAGTAGCAGTTGCTTGCAGCCCCCTCTCCTTCCTACCCTCCTCCTAACATCACTTGGGCTATTAGAGCCTGATCCAAAGCCCCCTGGAGTCAAAGGAAGCTATGTGGGCAAAATCTTTGCATGGACGTCACTAAGGGTATGTCTACACTACGGGATTAATCCGAATTTATATAATTCGGATTTGAAAAACAGGTTGTATAAAGTCGAAATGTATGTGGCCACACTAAGCACATTAATTCGGTGGTGTGCGTCCAAGTACCGGGGCTAGCGTCGATTTCTGCACCGTTGCACTGTGGGTAGCTATCCCATAGCTATCCCATAGTTCCCGCAGTCTCCCGCGCCCATTGGGATTGTGGGTTAAGATCCCAGTGCCTGATGGGACAAAAAACATCGTTGCAGGTGGTTCTGGGTACAGCCTCACCTCCTCCCTCCCTCCCTCCCTGCATGAAAGCAACGGACGGCAGACAACCATTTTCGCGCCTTTTTTCCTGGGTGGGTGAACACTGCAGACTCCATACCACGGCAAGCATGGAGCCCGCTGAGCTCAAGACAGCAGTCATGAACATTGTAAACACCTCGCGCGTTCTCGTGGAGTTTATGCTCAGCCAGGACCAGAAAAACGAGGCGAGGAGGCAGCGGCGGCGGCAGCGCAGCGACAAGCATGATGAGGACATTGACATGGACATGGACACGGATACAGAATTCTGTGAAACCACGGGCCCCGGTGCTTTGGAGATCATGTTGTTAATGGGGCAGATTCTATCCATGGAACGCCGATTCTGGGCAAGGGAAACAAGCACAGACTGGTGGGACCGCATAGTGTTGCAGGTCTGGGACGATTCCCAGTGGCTGCGGAACTTTCGCATGCGTAAGGGCACTTTCATGGAACTTTGTGACTTGCTGTCCCCTGCCCTGAAACGCCAGAATACCAAGATGAGAGCAGCCCTCACAGTTGAGAAGCGCGTGGCGATAGCCCTGTGGAAGCTTGCAACGCCAGACAGCTACCGGTCAGTCGGGAATCAATTTGGAGTGGGCAAATCTACTGTGGGGGCTGCTGTGATGCAAGTAGCCAAAGCAATCACTCAGGTGCTGCTACGAAAGTTAGTGATTCTGGGAAATGTGCAGGCTATAGTGGATGGTTTTGCTGCAATGGGATTCCCTAACTGTGGTGGGGTGATAGACGGAACCCATATCCCTATCTTGGCACCGGAGCACCAAGCCACTGAGTACATAAACCGCAAGGGGTACTTTTCAATGGTGCTGCAAGCACTTGTGGATCACAAGGGACGTTTCACCAACATCAACGCGGGCTGGGCGGGAAGGGTTCATGACGCTCGCGTCTTCAGGAACACTACTCTGTTTAAAGGGCTGCAGCAAGGGACTTACTTTCCGGACCAGAAAATAACTGTTGGGGATGTTGAGATGCCAATAGTTATTCTTGGGGACCCAGCCTACCCCTTAATGCCATGGCTCATGAAGCCGTACACAGGCAGCCTGGACAGGAGTCAGGAGCTGTTTAACTACAGGCTAAGCAAGTGCAGAATGGTGGTAGAATGTGCATTTGGCCGTTTAAAAGGTCGCTGGCGATCATTATTGACTCGCTCTGACCTCAGCCAAAGAAATCTCCCCATTGTTATTTCTGCTTGCTGTGTGCTCCACAATCTCTGTGAAAGTAAGGGGGAGACCTTTATGGCGGGGTGGGAGGCTGAGGCAAATCGCCTGGCTGCTGATTACGCGCAGCCAGACACCAGGGCGATTAGAAGAGCACACCAGGAAGCGCTGTGCATCAGAGAAGCTTTAAAAACCAGTTTCATGACTGGCCAGGCTACAGTGTGAAATATCTGTTTGTTTATCCTTCATGAAAACCCGCCCCCTTTATTGACTGATTTTCTGTAAGGAACCCACCCTCCCCCTTCCCCCAGCTTTCTTTCAAACCAAATAAAGTCACTATCGTTTAAAAATCATTTATTCTTTATTAATAGATTAGAAAAAGAGGGAGGGAACCCGGGTGGTATTTGGGAGGAGGATTGCTGGGAAGGAAAAAGCCACAAAGAAAAGGTTAAAAAAATGACAGCCTTTTGCTTGGGCTGTCTACTGGGGTGGAATGGGAAGGTGTACGGAGCCTCCCCCTCCCCCCCCCCGCGTTCTTACACGTCTGGGTGAGGAGGATACGGAACATGGGGAGGGGGGAGGGTGGAACGGGCTGAAGCGGCAGTCTGTTTTCCAGCAGCCGTTCCTGAAGCTCCACCAGACGCCGGAGCATGTCTGTTTGCTCACGCAGCAGCCCCAGCGTTGCATCCTGCCTCCTCTGGTCTTCCTGCCGCCACCTCTCATCTCGAGCGTCCCTCCTGTCCTCACGTTGGTCCCTCCTGTCCTCACGTTCACTGGCTTCTTTCCTATACTTTGAAACTGTTTCCTTCCACTCATTCAGATGAGCTCTGTCACTGCGGCTGGATTCCATAATTTCAGAAAACATCTCGTCTCGCGTTCTCTTCTTACGACGCCTTATCTGTGATAACCTTCGGGATGGAGGAGGGAGGCTTGAGGAATTTGCAGCTGCTGTAGGGAGGGGAAAAAAGAGAGACTTGTTTAAAAAGCTACATTTTGCAGAACAATGCTTATACTCTTTCACGGTGACCAACACTATTCACATTACATAGCACATGTGATTTCTGTGCAAGGTCGCATTTTGCCTCTTAATGCTGAGTGCCTGTGGCTTTGCTGCTAGAGATCACAGGTCTGGGCAACAGAATTCAGCTTGCATGCGGCCATGGTAAGCCATTGTTTTACAGGTTCTGCGCCCTCCTTTCCCACATACCAGGCATAGCCTGAAGAGTGCTGCGGTTTTTCTGTTAACATTCAGCAGCAGCAGAAAACAAACTAACCACCCCCCCCCCTCGCCATGAATTCTCTGGGATGATCGCTGTACCCCTCCCCCCCACCGCGTGGCTGGTATCAGGGAAGATCCCTGCAGGCACCAAACTAACCACCCCCCCCCCCCGCCGCCGCCCCCCTCCCGCCATGAATTCTCTGGGATGATCACGGTACCCCTCCCCCCACCGCGTGGCTGGTAACAGGGAAGATCCCTGCTAGCCAAACGCGAAAAACTCAGGGCCAATTTCCCATCTGCGCTTGGCTAACTGCAGGGAAGGATTTATATTCCGCCACAGGCAAACAGCCCAGTAGGAACGGCCACCTCTGTCCCCTTAATTAAGTTCCCGTATTTCAACCAGGTTACCAGGAGTGATATCACTCTCCTGAGGATTACACAGCAAGATAAAGAACGGATGTTGCTTGAATGCCAGCAAACACCGGGACCATACGCTGCCAGGTTTTGTCAGGCAATGATACCAGATTACTTGCTGCAAGCATGGCGTGGTCAAGTGTCCTACCATGGAGGAGGGAATAAGGATGCACTGCCCAGAAACCTTGTGGCAAGGCTTTTGGAGTACCTCCAGGAGAGCTTCATGGAGATGTCCCTGGAGGATTTCCGCTCCATCCCCAGACACGTTAACAAACTTTTCCAGTAGCTGAACTGACCGCGAATGCATCCCAAGTCCTCAGGGCAAAGTAATCATTAAAAACCGTTTGCTTTTAAAACAAGTTTTATATTTTAAAAGGTAAACTCACCTGAGGTCCCTTCCATGGGGTCAGAGTCTTGGGTACTGGCTTGGGAGGCTTGGGAGGGTACTTCAGTCAGGGTGAGAAAAAGATCCTGGCTGTTGGGGAGAACGGAGTGCTGTGTGCTCTCTGCAAGCTCCTCCTCCTCCTCCTCTCCCCCATCGGCAGAATCCTCAGGCGTCGCTGATGAGACTATTCCTGACCCAGAATCCACGATCACAGGTGGGGTAGTGGTGGCAGCCCCCCCTAGAATTGCATGCAGCTCGGCGTAGAAGCGGCATGTCCGCGGCTCTGACCCGGAGCGACCGTTTGCCTCCTTTGTTTTTTGATAGGCTTGTCTGAGCTCCTTGACTTTCACGCGGCACTGCTCAGAGTCCCTATTGTGGCCTCTCTCCATCATGCCCTTGGAAATTTTTTCAAAAGTTTTTGCATTTCGTCTTTTAGAACGAAGTTCTGCAAGCACTGAATCCTCTCCCCATACAGCGATCAGATCCAGTACCTCCCTCACGGTCCATGCTGGTGCTCTTTTTCGATTATCAGCCTGCATGGTTACCTGTGCTGATGAGCTATCTGTGGTTACCTGTGCTCTCCACGCTGGGCAAACAGGAAATGAAATTCAAATGTTCGCGGGGCTTTTCCTGTCTACCTGGCCAGTGCATCCGAGTTTAGATTGTGACCGCTCTGGACAGCAATGATGCACTGTGGGATAGCTCCCGGAGGCCAATACCATCGAATTGCGGCCACACTATCCCTAATTCGAAATGTTAAAATCGATTTTGGCGCTACTCCGCTCGTCGGGGTGGAGTACAGAAATCGATTTAAAGGGCCCTTTACATCGAAATAAATAGCGTCGTTGTGTGGACGGTTGCAGGGTAAATTCGAATTAAAGCTGATAAATCCGAATTAAAGTCGTAGTGTAGACCAGGCCTAACTCTGGCTCTCCAGGCCTTTGCATAGGATAACAAATTCAATAGTCTTGCCCCTGCCACACATCCGTGTCCTCCTATGCACCAGTCTACTCAGGCCTAATGCAGAGACCACCTCCCTAGAGGGGGAGAACCCCTCTATTTTTAATGAGCAAGTGCAAGACTTCACTGGCATGGACATCACAAACGAAGATGGGGAGCAATAAGGATTTAACTGTTCTGAGTTCTTGCTTTTAAATACGCTACCTAAATAATAACACAGATAGACGTTTAATCCTGACCTTGGTGCACACCGCTACAGGAAATTCCTATTAACGTAATGAGAGTTAAGCCCCTGCATGGAGAGAGGAATAGCCCCGTATTGTTTCATTGTCTTGCAAAGCCTTGTGAGCCTTCAGTCTGTGAGCTGATTGCATGGAACACCTTTCTTTAGTAACACATTACAGTGATGATCCTGTTAGTTAATGCTGGGTTTTCACAGGAAATCCTATAGAAGCACTGTCTGTCTGACAGCCACCTTGTATCATGAGGCCCTCCTTGCTATTCGTGTCACCACAACCCAGTAGCCATTATTTGAAAGAGTTGCACTTTTGTTTAAACTGAGGATCTTGTAGCCATCTTTTTATTGTTTGGCGTTTCAGCTCCTGTAACTGGGTTTTAGAAGATTATTCTGGCAGTTCTAATTCCCGGACAAGTGAGTTTTGAATGAAAATCATTAAAACTTCCCCAAGCCCCAGCTTCCAACCAAATTAAAATAACCTATTACTCAACTGGTGTTCGAGACAGAGAGACTTGTTTCCCAATATAGTCAGGTCTTGCTCTAGACAATAGTGAAATCTAGCATAGGAAAGCTTTCAGTCCTAGATGAATTGCTGAGCATTTAATGTAACCTTTGTAAATGGCAGACTGTGATTAAAAATTAGTTTGGTAGCCTCTTCCATCAAACACAAGAAACGCATGGTAATCTGTCTTGCTCTGAAGGTGAGCTCTCTGGAAGGAGGGCCTTCTCAGGAGGCAGCTGAACAGAGAGAATTGACGCTCTTCGTGTAGATAATACAGTCTCAAATATTGAAAGCTCCTTGGAGCAGTGACCTGTTTATGAAACAGTAACACTCAGCAATTGCTGGATAGAGGCCAGGCCGGGCAATGTGCCAAATGCTCTCAACTCAGCTTTTGTACCTGGGAGGGTGCGGTGGTGGTGATCTAGTGCTGGCTTTTCCCCATCTCTTCCTTCTAAATGTCACGTAGGAAGATACATCACTATAGGAATAATCATTGTTGGGGTCTCTGCGAGTTATGTGGTGTCCCATGTGCTTTCGGGAGTGGAGAATGCATGAAATTTTTTTTTTTTTTTTTTAAGACCAGTGTCTGGGATTGTCTTAGCATTTGGAACACAAGGTTTCCGAACCCACTAGGATGGGATCAGCCCTGTAGTCTTCTACAGGAGACAAAATGAGGACTAAATGCTGTGGGCTGATAAGCGGGAACAATTCCACTGAAGGCAATATGGTTGTGGCTGCTTTATTCCAGCCGTGAATCTCTTCCTATGGGAGACTTCGTAATGATACCTTAGAAGCTGAGAACCTGTCTGGCCTGCATGAACACTTAAAACAACTCCTCCTGGCTCTAGCAGGCATTTGCCCCAGCATCCCAACAATATCCCTCCAGTCTTGTGTAGTGTGCTACATGGTGAGATGCTACTGCCCTCCACCCCAGAAGTGGCTGCATTTCAGTGACTCTGTGTGGAGCACTTCCCAGGCTGGAGAAACAATACTGGGCTATTCCTCTCTCCATCCGTGTCCTCCTATGCACCAGTCTACTCAGGCCTAATTTCTTACACTATTTCTTACACTTCCCATTGCTGCTATAAATGTCTGAATAACAAAATATTTGAGGTTCACACCCGGCTTTGTTTCAACCTGACTAACTGAACTTTAAGTGACCGTGATTTAGATCTTGTACTTGTCTGAAGATGGTCCAAAAAGATTTTTTTTTTAATTTTTTTTTTTTTTTTTTTTTTTGTGTGGCATGGGGCAGTATGAACGTGCAGAATTTCCTGAGTTGTTCATCTTACATCAGCCCAGTGAGTAAAACTTTGCTCACACTTAAGATCAAATCAGGGTGTATCCTTGAAATGCAGCTTGAAAACATATTAAAATGTAGTAAGCATGCTGATTTTATTGATGACACCTTGGTCCTGTTGAAATTAAGAGCAAAACTCCAATTAATCTTAATGGGAGCAGGGTTGCACCTTATATGAAGTGTTTGGGAAATAAAGTGGTGAAGTCCAGAAAGATTTAATTTGGAAATGGCTTTACTGAACACATGCCAGCACTAGAAATAATGGTGTTGGGCCATCCTTGCCTCTGAAGTTTCTTTCTTTGGCTTGTTCGTTAATTAGAGTTTTGCAAGAGATTAAGCAACAGGTAATGCAAGGAAAAACAGGCTTCTACTAGGCCAGGAAACTAAATAACCTTCCTGTATGGATATTTATGGTAAAGTATAAAAATGATTCTTCACAAGCTAGCGCTCCTATAAGTATATTTTATAAGGGGTCTTATTCACAGGTAAAATGCCTAGAGGTTGTTAATGTCTGTACTGAATAAAAAAATTTTAAAGCACTAAATTTAAGGGAGCAAATAGTATAAATATTAGGTCCAGTCAGCTTGTCCCTCACAAGAAGTGAGCAGATTTACTCCTCTCCTTTCAGAATCCCCAACTGATTTTATTATTTCTTTAAATTTAAGGGGTAATTTGAAAATACCTACAAAAAAGATCTAGTCACCTTGATTAAGAAAACTGAATTAGTGTTACAACATCATAACGACCATCCAGTAGGATTACACAACCCTCGCTGGACAGCGCACACAAGTAAATTAACCAGTCCAATTGCCAGCCAGTAAATCAAAACAGAAAAAGTTCTTTATCACTGTAGCACCAAGGGACCCCACCTACATGGGGACCCCCACTGTGCTAGCTACTGAGCAATCACCTAGAAAGAGACAGTCCCTGCCCCAAAGAGCTTGCAATCTAAATAGACCAGCCAAAGGCAGTGTTGTTATCCCCATTTTACAGATCGGGAACTGAGGCACAGAGACCAAATGACTTGCCTGGGATCATAGAGCAGGTCTGTGACAGAGCCAGGAGTGCAGCCCAGTCCTAGGTGAATGCTCCAAACACAAATCCATCCTCCCCTAATACTACTGAGTACCAGTGTCCTTACTGGTCAGGTACATGCAGGCATATGCTCTGCTGCCTTATCCAGGGTTTGTGTTTATCTAGTGTCTTCAACACCTAGGCTTTGAGAGGTAACACTGTGTCCCTAGCCAGAATAAAGTACCATTGCATTCCAATGACTTTCTCTCATCGGAGGAATGAAGACTCTGTTCTGCTGGCCCAGGATCTGTTGGGGGGTAGGGGAGTAGGAGAGGCATCCTCTTCCATCCTGCCCCCTCCCAAACTCTATGGGATCCCCTTGAGGCAATCTGCATGTGGATGGACTCCTGTGGGGGAGGGGGCATTCCCCATAGTGTCACCCCATCTCTGGAAAACTGGGGATTTTTGTAGCCGAAGTTAATTATGTCCCTTTCTGCATTAAGCTGAGCACTTTCCTGTTCTGCCCTTTCAAATCCTATCGGGAGACAGGTGATGAGGCCAAGGCCTCTCAGGTCTTCAGCAAACTGTGCTGCCATGGGGAATGGGGAAGGATCTAGGCCTCTCTGCAGATACCCCTGCTCTCCTTAAAGGCCCTGTGATCCCTTGGGGTGTTTCCCTTCAAGACGAGTGTCTGCTGGTTGAGACAATGACTCCCTTGCTTGTGCTGTGGGCAAGCAAACTTCCTGCTGATGGCAGGGTACCTTGGGAACTTTGTGAGTTTGGGCTTGTGGAATTATCAGAGTGTCTCTTGCCTGTGATAGGCTTTTCTGGGGGAAGGGTGTAATTTGGCCCTTAGCCGCTGCTATAATATGTATGGAGCATGCAGGCCATGAATAACACAGGTGAGAAGTTAATTTCTTACACTATGTGCCTAGATATATGATCTTTTATATGCACAACTGGAATTTGTTTGATTTGGGGACTGAAATTTCCTGGCATTTAACAGGCGGCGTACTCTGGCTGTTTGCTAGTGTGAAAAATATTGATGCCATTCCATCCTCCACTCCAAGCATTAGATGAAAGCAAGCAATATAAGTAAGCATGCACTGTAAAAGGTGTGACGAGAGCAGGCACAACAAGGTAAAAAAGCTCAAATGACACTATCCTCCGCTTGTGCCTTTTGCATTTAAGTAGACTGCAGGAGCTACAATACCTGGAGACAACCGGAGTTAAGGATGGAAGGCCAGGCTTCTGGAATTTCCTTGTGTTTTGGCAGTGTCCTGAGGTGAAACGTGACATAAACATAGATGTTTGGATGTGTGTAAATGGTGGGTTCCACTAAATCTCCCTATAGTCCCAACCTACCATTGCATTTCTTAAGTAGCTAACTCCGAGCTCAAGTTGAGAAATTTACAGTCCCTGCCTTGATGAAGTCAGGAGCTGGGTGGGGCAGGAGATCAGAGCCCCGTCTTTGAAGATGACAGGTTGGATCCTTGGCTGTGCTGTGACACAGTCCCATGGTGAAATCGACAAAGGGTGGGGACCCACCGCCAGCCCTAAAAGGGGGAGGGGGGAGCTGCTGACCGCTACGTCGGCTTGTTCTGCAAATCTGCCAAGGGACTAAGTAGAGGAGGTCTTTTGTCCCCTGAAACCCTTGTTCCTTTTCCCAGTGACAGCTGCAGGATTTACCAGCCCCTTCTGCATCACCAGTGGAAGTGGCAACAGCTGCCATGGCCAGACTCCCTCTCCTGATCGATAGTTGTGAAATCTGCCACTGGTTATTGGCCTCCTGAAATATTGGTGTCTTATCTGAAGGTGGCCTCTCTGACGTCAGCCTGTCAAAGAACAAAGGCAGGTTAAGAGGCCCCTGAAGTCTTTACGTTCATGCCATGGATTGAGTGGTTACATGGGAACTGGCAGCCAACATAAAACACAAATGTGGTGGTCATACTAAGAACTAGACATATAATCCCCTTAATGTCGTGGGCTTTGTAATGATCTGGGTGAGCAGAGAAATCTTAGTGACACTCATGGAAGCCATAGGCTCTGGGAGCTGGTAGAGAGCAGACTTAATTTCTGCCTCTTTTCTTTCGTTAAATATTCAATGCTCATTGCAAACGTGCTGGAGGCTTGAAATACGCAATAGCCAACACTTCAACTCTCCTGCCCCAGGGAGCGAATGGTTCAGCTAAGAGCAATTGCTGTAGTGTCCGCATTCAGAGCATCTGACTGGGCACCAGAACAATGTTTACTTGTGATCAGTGGCTGCTGGCATTGAAGTGTCTGGACAAGGCTGTTTAGTGGAGTAGTAGTGAATGGGTTTTGGTTTGGAGGGGAAACCCCTTTTCCCATATAAGGATGAGATTCCCTTTCCAAGCCAATGTAAAAGGGAAACTGGGATGTTGGAGGGAGGAAGGAAAGATAAATTATATCTCAGGCCTTGACATTTTCCCCTATTTCTGATTCAGAAATAGAGAGAGAGTTTTGCGACTCCCAGAACCAATCTTTTCACCCCCTATGTAAGTCTGGGACTTACAGTGCTGCTTTAAGAATTTGTAAAGGGATGTTTAATCTGCTTTTTGGGTGCAGTAGGTTTGGGTAATTTCCCAAGATAAAGGGAGGCCCCCCCAGTACTCCAGCAATTACTGCAGCAACAACACGCATTGGAGTTGACTGCTGGCAAACTCAGTCCGCATACAGCTGACCTGAAAGTTCCAGAGCTGTCACCGATGCACACCAGAACCGGTTGACTGGAAGAAGGCAGCTGTACCAATGCTGAATGGAATTAATGCGGTGGGGCCTTAGAATAGTGTATTTAGAAGGATAAGTCCACTTTTCATGTTGTGCCTTTCCAAAGCAAGGCATTCAGCTGGGGCCTAGCGGTTGTTGTGTAGATGATGGTGGTAGCTATCAGGTGTTTGAATGACCTGTTGTAGTGTGCAAAAGGAAGTTGGTTTGAAAGGTACCACGTGAATGCTTAAGATGAAAGGGTTTCCTGTCCCGTTCAGAGTACAGCACCTTTAACAGAGCAACACCACCAGTAATGCCTAGCGTGAGAGCCGCGAGTACTAGACTAAGTGCTAGTGCCAGGCTGGCGCACCTGCTTTTCTGTTTCGGGGCAAAAGTGTTATCAGCTGAGCCCTACAGACACCACTTACTGAATACACCTGACTATGGAACTTGACTGCAGTTCTCCAAACTCCGTCACTTACAACTGCATCTCAATATTTTCCCCCTTTCAGTAATAACCCTTATGCCTCATTTGGAGCCACCTTGGCGAGGGACGAGGAGAAGAACCTGTGGAGCACCCCTCACGACATATCCCACACTGAAGCCGATGATGACAGGATACTGTATAATCTGATTGTTGTCAGGAACCAGCTGGAGAAAGATTCTGAGGTAAGGCTAAAGGACTGTTGTTCACGGATACACAGAGTCATTGAATAAACCTTGCCACAATTACAACCCATCCCCGAACTGCTGAACAGCCGAGAACAGATGTAATCACAAATCCTGGTGGTTGGTCATATTAGAGATAAACTTAACCAAATGGTAAGTCTGGTCATTCTCTGGCTACCTTTCAGGTCTGTATGGAGCATTATTGCTATGATAGCTTAGCTGAGTAGCAGAATCAAAGAAGAGGAGGTTATATATGTTGATGTTAAATATAGTTGAGGCAGAGCAGATGTTTCTCTTCCTTTAATGAAAGGAAGTGTCCAAAGGACTACATCAGAGTTGCTGATACTTGTATATCTAGGTTGGGTTGGAGGTTGTGTGTACCATATGGTAAGTATTACTCTGGAGAAAGAGAATTCTACTTATTTTTCCCCCTGTACTAAATTTGGTAAGAGGTGAAGTAGGGAAGCCTTTCTATTCCCTGGTCAAAGAGTGGTCTCTGCGATACATTTCCTATACCAGCACGCGCACTTAAGGCTCTTTCAGACATCTATTAAATTAAACCACTACACAGACCAAGTAACTTCTCTTTCTTGTCTATGCAGACATTCAGAGAGTTCCCCGCCCCAAAGAGCTTACTGTGTGTTTCTACAGTTTCTAGTACAGTGGGATCTCCATCATGGTGGAGTTCTCTAAGATGTTACTATGGGTAGGTCTACAGTGGGGGTGGGGAAAGAGCTGTGATGCCAAATCTTAGCACCTGGGTCAACTGATTTGGGCTCGTGGGGCTCATGCTATGCGGCTAGAAATAGCAGTGCAGATGTTCAGGCTCAGGCTGGAGACTCTCCCCCCTCACTGGGTCCCAAGTCCAAATGTCTAAACTGCTGTTTCTAGCATAGGCGCCAACTTCCCCTCTTTTTCCCGTGGGTGCTCGACCCTCCCTCGGCCCTGCCCCCATTCCACCCCTTCCATGAGGCCCCAACTCCGCCGCCTCCCTGCTCCTATTCAATCCCTTCCCCAAATCCCCGCCCCTGCCCCGCCTCTTCTCCGCCTCCTCCCCTGAGCGTGCCGTATTGCTGCTCCTCCCCCACCCCCCGGAGCATGCTAACGCTGCCAAACAGCTGTTTGGTGGTGACCAGGCGGGAAGCACTGGGAGTTAGGTGGAGGAGCGGGGACGCAGCGCGCTCAGGGAGGTGGGGCGGCGGGGTGAGGGGAGCTTGGCTGACAGTGGGTGCAGAGCACCCACTAATTTTTTCCTGTGGGTGCTCCAGCCCCAGAGCACCCACAGTCGGCACCTATGGTTTCTAGGTGTGTAGCATAAGCCTGAGTCAGTTGACCCAGATGCTGAGACACTCTGCTGTGGGAATTCTCTCTCTTCTCCCCCCCCCCCCCTGAATAGGCTTACCCTATACCTTTGACATAAGCTGTCCCCCAACCTGAACTATGATTCTCCAGAGAGCAATACTTCTGGAGGGTCACAGGGTTTAACTTCCTGTTTGATTATTCACATTGCTATTATTCGATGCTTCTATGCCTTATTTGCATATGTTGGCCTTTGCCTGTTCAATGCTGCTTTCACTATTCCCTTCCCTCGTGTTACCACCACACCACAAACTTGACTTTTCCACAAGAATGTTCCTATCCTCGTGCTGAACCTTGTGCAGTAGTTTGTCAAGTCAAATATTTGTATAATCAGAATATGGTAACGATCAAGTATAGAAGAACTTGTGCAGCTGGTTAGGATGGGGGGAGGGGAAATTGTCATTATTATATTAACTATATTTTATAGGCCTGATTTATTTCCCTAATGGACTTTGTGTGTGACACATTAGTGACCTGGGGCATGGATTGAAACAGGCTGTACAAAATATTCTTTTAAGATGAAATTGACACATCCTTTTTGGACAGCTATTACAACTGTGAAATGTTTGCAGTAAAATTT
>NW_027054131.1:0-16000 GCF_011386835.1 Chrysemys picta bellii
TGAGGTGGATGAGGCTTTCTTCAGGCAACTACCAGAAGGTACTAGATCACAGGCCCTGGTTCTCATGTGGGACTTCAGTCACCCCGATATCTGCTGGGAGAGCAATACAGCAGTGCACAGACAATCCAGGAAGTTTTGGAAAGTGTAGGGGACAATTTCCTGATGCAAGTGCTGGAGGAACCGATTAGGGGCAGAGCTCTTCTTGACCTGCTGCTCACAAACAGGGAAGAATTAGTAGGAGAAGCAAAAGTAGCTGGGAACCTGGGAGCAGTGACTATGAGATGGTCGAGTTCAGGATCCTGACACAAGGAAGAAAGGAGAGCAGGAGAATACAGACCCTGAACTTCAGAAAAGCAGACTTTGACTCCTTCAGGGAACTAATCGGCAAGGTCCCCTGGGAGACTAACATGAAGGGGAAAGAAATCCAGGAGAGCTGGCTATATTTTAAAGAATCCTTATTGAGGTTGCAGGAGCAAACCATCCCGATGTGCAGAAAGAATAGCAAAAATGGCAGGCGACCAACTTGGCTTAACAGTGAAATCCTTGCTGATCTTAAACACAAAAAAGAAGCTTACAAGAAGTGGAAGATTGGACAAATGACCAGGGAGGAGTATAAAAATATTGCTCAGGCATGCAGGAGTGAAATCAGGAAGGCCAAATCACACTTGGAGTTGCAGATAGCAAGGGATGTTAAGAGTAACAAGAAGGGTTTTTTACAGCTATGTTAGCAACAAGAAAAAGGTCAAGGCAAGTGTGGGCCCCTTACTGAATGGGGAGGCAACCTAGTGACAGAGGATGTGGAAAAAGCTAATGTACTCAATGCTTTTTTTGCCTCTGTTTTCACGAACAAGGTCAGCTCCCAGACTACTGCACCAGGCAGCACGGTATGGGGAGGAGGTGATCAGCCCTCTGTGGAGAAAGAAGTGGTTCAGGACTATTTATAAAAGCTGGACAAGCACAAGTCCATGGGGCCGGATGCACCGCATCCGAGGATGTTAAATGAGTTGGCTGATGTGATTGCAGAGCCATTGGCCATGATCTTTGAAAAATCATGGCAATCAGGGGAGGTCCCGGATGATTGGAAAAAAGCTAATGTAGTGCCCATCTTTAAAAAAGGGAAGAAGGAAGATCCGGGGAACTACACGCCAATCAGCCTCACCTCAGTCCCTGGAAAAATCATGGAGCAGGTCCCTCAAGGAGTCAATTCTGAAGCACTTGGAGGAGAGGAAAGTGATCAGGAACAGTAGCATGGATTCGCCAAGGGCAAGTCATGCCTAACTAACCTAATTGCCTTCTATGATGAGTTAACTGGCTCTGTGGATGAGGGGAAAGCAATGGACATGTTATTCTTTGACTTTAGCAAAGCTTTTCATACAGTCTCCCACAGTATTCTTGTCAGCAAGTTAAAGAAGTATGGGCTGGATGAATGGACTGTAAGGTGAATAGAAAGCTGGCTAGATCATCGGGCTCAACAGTGATCAATGGCTCCATGTCTGGTTAGCGGCCAGTATCAAGCGGAGTGCCCCAAGGGTCGGTCCTGGGGCTGGTTTTTTTCAACATCTTCATTAATGATCTGGAGGATGGCATGGATTGCACCCTCAGCAAGTTTGCAGATGACACTAAACTGGGAGGAGTGGTAGATACGCTGGAGGTAGGAATAGGATACAGAGGGACCTTGACAAATTAGAGGATTGGGCCAAAGGAAATCTGATGAGGTTCAGCAAAGACAAGTGCAGAGTCCTGCACTTAGGACGGAAGAATCCCATGCACTGCTACAGACTAGGGACCGATTTCCTACGCAGCAGTTCTGGGAAAAGAACCTAGGGGTTACAGTGGATGAGAAACTGGATATGAGTCAACAGTGTGCCCTTGTTAGCTTTTTTTGGCAACATCCTTTTGGGTTGTATAAGTAGGAGCATTGCCAGCAGATCGTGGGACATGATCATTCCCCTCTATTCGGCATTGGTGAGGCCTCATCTGGAGTACTGTGTCCATTTTGGGGCCCCACATTACAAGAAGAATGTGGAAAAATTGGACAGAGTCCAACGGAGGCCAACAAAAATGATAAGGGGGCTGGAGTACATGACTTATGAGGAGAGGCTAAGGGAACTGGGCTTATTTAGTCTGCAGAAGAGAAGAATGGGGGGGGATTTGATAGCTGCTTTCAACTACCTGAAAGGGGGTTCCAAAGAGGATGGATCTAGACTGTTCTCAGTGGTAGCAGATGACCAAACAAGGAGTAATGGTCCCAAGTTGCAGTGGGGGTGGTCTCGTTTGGATATTAGGAAAAACTTTTTCACTAGTAGGGTGGTAAAGCACTGGAATGGGTTACCTGGGGAGCTGGTGGAATCTCCATCATTAGAAGGTTTTTAAGGCCCTTCTTGACAAATCCCTGGCTGGGATGATTTAGTTGGTGTTGGTCCTTCTTTGAGCAGGGCATTGGACTAGATGACCTCCCAGGTCTCCTCAGACCCTAATCTTCTATGATTCTATGATCTTACAAAACTGGGTGACTGGGCAATAAAATGGTAGGTGAAATTCCGTGTCGATAAATGCGAAGTAATGCACAGTTGAAAACATAATCCCAGTTTATACATATAAAGTGGTGGGATCTAAATTAGCTGTTACCACTCGAGAGATCTTGGAGTCATTGTGGATAGTTCTCTGAAAACATGCATTCAATGTGGAGTTTCAGAGGGATAGCCATGTTAGTTTGTTTCTGCAAAAACAAAGGGGAGTCCCATGGCACCTTAAAGACTAACAAATTTATTTGGGCATAAGTTTTCGTGGGCTGGAACCCACTTTGTCAGATGCATACACGAAAGCTTAGTCTTTAAGGTACCACAGGACTCCTCGTTTTTTCAGTGCGCAGTGGCAATCAAACAAGCTAACAGAATGTTGAGAATCATTAGGAAAGTGACTGATAGTAAGACAGAAAATATCATATTGCCTCTATATAAATCCATGGTATGCCCACATCTTGACTATTGCATGCAGATATAGTCATTCCATCAGAAAAAAGAAATATTGGAAAAAGTACAGAAAAGGGGAACAAAAATGATTAGGGGTATGGAATGGCTGCTACATGAGGAGAGATTAATAAGACTGGAACTTTTCACCTTGGAAAAGAGATGACGGGGGGGGGATATAATGAAAGTCTATTTTTCCACAGAGGTTGCGGAAGTCATGGGATCTGAGACTTCCAGCAAACTCCATGACTTCAGAACACGGCGGCCGGAAGCTGTGCGGTCCCCCTGCCACCTGTAGCAGCCGGGAGTGGTGGGGCGGCCTCCGTGGGTTGTTGGGGAACCAACCGCTCCCAGTTGCTGTGGGTGGCAGGGGGACCCGGAGCTCTGAGTGGGCTGCAGTTGCCTAGCCCGTGGGTGGTGTGTGGGTCACGCAGCTGAGCTCCCCATTTTGCCATGGATATTTTTAGTAAAAGTCACGGATGGGTCACGGGCTTCCGTGAGCTTTTCTTCGTTGCCAAGGACCTGTCCAGGTCTTATACTGCAAATATCCATGACAAAATCATAGTCTTAATCAAGACTGGTATGGAGAAAGTGAATACCGAAGTGTTATTTACCCCTTCACATAACACAAGAACTAGGGGTCACCCAAATAAATTAATAGGCAGCAGGTCTAAAACAAACAAAAGGAAGTATTTCTTCACACAACACAGTCAACCAGTGGAACTCCTTTCCAGAGGACGTTGTGAAGGTCAAGACTATAACACGATTCAAAAAAGATCTAGCTAAGTTTATGGAGGATAGGTCCACCAATGGCTATTGGTCAGGATGGGCAGGGATGCTGTCCCTAGCCTCTGTTTGCCAGAATCTGGGAACGGGCGACAGGGGATGGATCACTTGATGATTCCCTGTTCTGTTCATTCCCTCTGGGGCACCAGGCATTGGCCACTGTCAGAAGACAGGAGACTGGGCTAGATGCGCCTTTGGTCTGACCCAGTCTGGCCGATCTTATGTTCTGAATAAATTACAGTAAATTCTGTGCACAGCCGGTGTCCTGGCTCCCACCTGTAGCTTGGACACATTCCCCTGCCCACCTTGCCTTCCCCAGCTTCAGCTCCTGCATCTCCCCTCCCCCAGTCCTCCTGCCCCACCCTCTCCCATAACACCCCCTTCCTTTTTCCCCACACCGCACTCCAGCCCTGCCCCTCCTCCTGGGCCACCTCTCCTGCCTCACACTCCCCTGTACCCCCAGTACACTGTCCCCATATGCTCCCGTACTCCTCACATGCTCCAGCCCCCCTGTACCTCCCTACCCCTTCCTCTCCTCACTCCCCCTCCAGCCCTGCCTCCCTTTCTCCTTCTACCCCACCGTCTCTTTCTCCCCGGTCAGGCCATTCTGTGAGCCCTTCCCCAGATCTCCCTCCCACAGGAGCCCTCCTGAGGGATGGCACTGCCTCTCGCATATTGCCAGGGGCTCCTGGCAGGGTCTGGTTCGGTCTGACTCTCCCCTCCCCCAATCTCCCCCCTCAGGCCTGCACTCCAGGCGCATTTTGGACACTGTGGTGTCAGAGCCTGCCCCGGGGCTGCCCTGGTACAGCCGTGTTGTGTATGTGGACGATCAGCTCACCTATGTCTACACCAGTGGGACGAAGAGGGCGGAGCCCTACACACTGTGGATGGCGCAGAACGAGGGTTCGGAGTTCTGGGACGAGGTGACCTGGTGGGGACAGCGCTTCCAGAAATGGTACAATGCGAGTCTGAACACCCTGAGTCAGCTCTACAACCGGACCGAGGGTGAGTGAAGGACACAACATGACCTAGGGATGCAGGGAAATGGGGTGGGGGTTGGGAGTGTGGTTGTAAACAGGGTGAAGGGACACCGGGATGTGTGTTGGGGATGGGGGGAGGGGACAGAGTCCGAAGGCGCATTTTCTCGCTGGAGTCAGTGTGAATGTGGGGGACAAAGGGATATGGGATGGGGGGAGGGGCTGCAGGATGGAGGGTCCATGCGAAAGAGATTTTTTGACACCCTCCAAAGTGGGACTCTCAGATTGTCCCCTCCCCAAACAGCCCAGACTTCTGCTACCAGTCCCACTTGCAGCTGCCTCTGCTGCCCTTCGGGGGGGCCCCCTCCCACCCCCGCCATTTCCCAGACATATATTTCCCAGACAGAGTGGCAGAGGTGCAAAAGCCAGAAGTTCCCAGCAGACCCGGCTAGTCCGACCTCCTGGTGACACAGGCCAGAGAATCGCACCCAGCGATTTCTGGACAGGGGGGTTTGTTCCTCCTGGCTACAACAGTGACTCTGTCAGACCCTAAAGCTAGAACAGGGTTCTGAGACGTCTTGTCTCAATTCCCAGATATCGAGTGATGGGGAGCCCCAATATCGACAGCCCCAAGTGTTCAGACATCACGAGTCAGACCCCCAAAATCCTGAGTTTGGCTTAAGCGTTGTAAGTATTTTGGGAATAATACTGGAGCTTATTTTTATTTGCCCTCTGGTTTGAGACCTTAGGGGACACATTTCTGGGGTTTTCCCTGCTGCTAGAAGGACTAGAAGTTACTGCTGTAAGAAAAGAGAGCTGAGACTTTCCCCTAATCCCATGAGTCCAGGAACTGGGGATTTATTAAAACCACCCACTATCATGAAACGCACAGTAAAGTCACAAGAGCAGGCAGTGGTGCATTCACCCCAGCCCTGGGGAGAAGCTGCTCACCAGTGAGCCTCCTTCATTGTTCACTTTGTCTTATTTCCAGAGTGAGTTTATCTCAGGTCAGACTCTGCAGAGTGTCATCAACTTGGGCTGGAGAGTTAGTGAGAAAACCAGCCCCTGCAACGTGCAGATTTCAGAGTAGCAGCCGTGTTAGTCTGTATCCGCAAAAAGAACAGGAGTACTTGTGGCACCTTAGAGACTAACAAATTTATTAGAGCATAAACTTTCGTGGACTACAGCTAAATATGTTAGTCTCTAAGGTGCCACAAGTACTCCTGTTCTTTTTGCAACGTGCAGAGACTCCCGGGCTGCCTTACTCCTGGCAGCACAAACCCAGCACGGAGCCCCCGGGGTCAGGCAGGTTCCCCTGCGCACTATCAATAGACGTGTACAGAGCCGTTCTTCCTGCTCAGTCCCTGATGTGGGGGGCTGTAGTCACCTGGCCAGGCCCCCGATTGTGCTGTCTCACTTAGCACGGGAATGATCCATAAGCGTTCAGTGCCTGGCGCTGCTGAACTGTCCCTGGCAGGTGACGGTCTCTCTGACGTAATTGCTCCTCCCTTCCTAAGAGGGGACTCGCGAGTGACAATCCCTGTTTTCCCCGTGTCAGTGGTACTGGCCTGTCACATTGGTGCTCACCCAGGAGTGTCCCCAGCCCCTTGTTGTAGCACCTCCAATCCCTCCTGGCTCCCAGCACTGACAGCAGCAATGAGAACTAATTCCTGTCCTGCCCTGGACACCTGGGTTTCTGGTGGCCCTGCCCCAGGACTAAGCGACAGCGTGGAGGGTTGCCAAGTGTCTGCCCCCCAGCCCGCCCCCTCTGTAGCTAGTTTAACCCTCTCCTGACTAATCTCACCCATTGGTCCCCTGCTGCTGAGCCTGTCCAGCCTGATCTGTTCACACGGACACCAGCCTCCCCAGTGCTGAGAGAGGGGCTCCGCTTGCCTGCGCTGGGGAGCTGCTGTTCTGTTCCCACTGCCCCCTCCCCAAACCACTGTCCCTCCTGCCCTCCTCCCCCCATTTACCCCTCTTCCTCCCCCCCATCCTGGGGCTGCCAGATCGCCAGAGACTGTCCTGAGTCCTGCATCTTGACCACCAAGTGTTCTCTCTAGCTGTGTCTGCCCCCAACACGCACATGGGGGAATTCGGGGTCTGGTCCCTCTGAGACCTCATCGGTGCCCTGTCACGGAGTGTGGGGGAACTCAGGGCCCTGCACCCCCGGCTTCCTGCGATTCATCATGACTCTTAGTCAGCCAGTAAAGCAGAAGGTTTATTTAGATGACAGGGACACAGTCCAAGACAGGTCTTGCAGGCACAGACCACAGGATACCCCTCAGTTAGGTCCATCTTGGGGTCCTCGGGCACCCCAGCCCCCTTGGGAGGTCAGAGCCCTCTCTGCTTCCCAGCCACCTCACCAGCCAGCTTCCGAGACTCTCCTTCAGCGACCCCTCCCACAGCCTTTGTTCAGTTTCCCAGGCAAAGGTCTCACCTGGCCTCTAACCCCTTCCTGGGTTCTCATGTTACATGCTCAGGTATTCTCCGTTGGTCAGTCTCCCATCCCCCCATTGCAGACTATCCTAGCCACACTCCCCTGTCAGCATTCACAGACCACATTAAGAACAGTCCCAGTTCGTCACATGCCCCACCCTGCTTATCCCTGTGGAGTGCAGCATGGAGGAGAAGAGGGGTGGGTGGGGAGGGCTGACCCACCCCACTCCTCTCGGGCACCTGGCTTGGGATCTCTGCGTGTCTGTGACCAGCCGCCCTGCATCTCTTCAGATTCTCAGTGGTTCTCTCGTTACTCCATCCCTTTTCACCTCAGTTGTTTTCTCACTTTTTGACTTTAGTTGATTGGTATAAATCAGCAGTGTCCAATAGAAATTCGATGCTAGCCACACTTGTGGTTTTGAATTTTTCTTATTAGCCACATTACAAAAAAGCCACATGCATTAGCCACAATTCAATAGCCTATTAGCCACCTGTGGCTAGTGGCGAACATATTGGACACCACTGATATAAATAGTTAGTTGGACTCTTCTAGCAGAGTTTCTTCTGCTCCTGAAACTGGGCATGTCTCGGTCTCCGGGCTTCAGACCCGGTGCCTCCTGTGGCAAGCCCATGCCTTTGAGCGACCTGCACTCCAGCTGTCTAAAGTGCTTGGATGAGACTCCTATTGCGGATCGCTGTCAGCTCTTCCACCAGTTCAGTCCACATCTGAAAAAGGACAGGGAGGCCAGGCTGAAGTTGTGACGGGTTTGGTCACAGAGACTCCCCTTGAGACTGTCACTCCATGTCCTGGGATACCACTGAGAAAAACCCTCCTACCCGAACAGGTTTCCCTCCACTCCCGTCTTGCTGAGTTAGACACACCAGTCACCTCCAGCACAGACACAGAGGTTGGGCCACAGAAACAGATTCACTCAGCCCAGGGGCTTCTCAGTTAACAGGGACTTTCCCAGCACCCAGTATTCAACCTTTTTGGGAGCCCAAACCCCAAATAAATCCCTTTTACTCTGTATAAAGCTTATACAGGATAAATTCATAAATTGTCCACCCTCTATAACACTGATCGAGAGATATGCACAACTGTTTGCTCCCCCAGGTATTAATCACTTACTCTGGGTTTATTAATAAACAAAAGTGATTTTATTAAGTATAGAAAATAGGATTTAAGTGATTTCAAGTAATAGACAGAACAAAGTAAGTAACAGAGCAAATTGAAACAAAACACTCAAGTCTAAGCCTAATACATTAAGAAACTGATTACAGGAAATATATCATCCTCAAAGATGTTCCAATAAGTTTACTTCACAGACTGGACTCTTTCCTAGTCTGGGCCCAATCCTTTCCCCGGTACAGTCTTTGTTAGATCCAGCAGACATCTCATTTGATAAGCAGGGGTTTTCTCATGACTGGCACCCCCTTTTATAACCTTGGCACAAGGTGGGAATCTTTTCTCTTTCTGGGTCCCTGCCCCTCTTGCTAAATGGAAAAGTACCAGATTTAAGATGGATTTCACTACCAGGTGACATGGTCAAGTCTCCATTCCTCCTTGGTTGGCCCCTATGTACACAGGAAGGCTTTCAGGTAAATAAATCATTCACCATCAATTGCCCTAATCAATGGGAGCCATCAAGTTCCCAATGCCCCATTGACGGCCCTCACCTGGTGTGACTACAACAGTGATACAAGTTTCATATTTCCCCAATTCCAGACATAGAAATAATACATGAAAACAAATAGGATGAACACACTCAGTAGATTACAAGCTTTCTAATGACATCATACAAGAGACGTTTTGCATAAAGCATATTCCAGTTACATCATATTCACATTCATAATCATATTTCCATAAAGTATGTGGAGTGCAACGTCCTTAATCCTGAGTGCCAAAGTGGGTCTCTGACCCATTCTAGACCTGCAACATCTCAAAGACTGAAGTTGTGCATTGTCTCCATCATTCCTTCCCTGGATGTAGGGGACTGGGACGCCACCCTCGATTTGAAAGATGCCTATTTCCACACCTCTACTTTCCGAGGCCACAGAAGGTTTCTTGGGATCGTTGTGAACCAGACTCATTGCCAGTTTACCATCCTCCCGTTCAGCCTGTCAGCAGCCTAATGGGTCTTTATGAAATGCTGGTAATAGTGGCAGCCTTCCTGAGAAGGTGAGGGGTGCATGTGTATCTGTACCTCAGTGACTGGCTGGTCAATGACCAGTCCAATCCCAGGTGAAAGCCAGCATCCACCTCGTCCAAACAACCTTTCGAGCACTGGGCCTGCTGATAAACGAGCAGAAGCCAACACTCCTCCCGGCTCAGAGGATAGTGTTTATCGGAGCGTTGCTCAATTCTACCCAGGCCAGGGCCTTCCTCCCAGGAGCCCACTTCCAGTTAGTGTTGTCACAGGTCAAGGCCCACTCAGGCTGTTGGGTCGCATGGTCGCGTGCCTATACAAGGTGTGGTATGCGAGGTTGCACCTCAGACCCCTACAGGCTTGGCTGGCCTCAGTGTACCGGCCAAACAGCCATCATTTGGACTCGGTGCTCACAGTGCCTGCCCATCTTTGGCACCTCACGACACAAGGTCAGTGGTCCCGGCAGCAACTCTTGCTATGGATAAACGTCAGAGAGCTCAGAGTGGTTGGCCTAGCATGTCAGGTGTTGTTACCCACCATTGCAAGCAAGGTGGTGCAAGTTCTTACAGACAATATGGCAGCCATGTTTTACATCAACAGGCAGAGAGCAGCCCGCTCTTCTCCCCACTGTGTCAGGAGGCCATTTGCTTGTGGGAGTTCTTCATAAAGCACTCAATCCACCTCAAAGCTTCTCCCCTTTCGGGAGCCCAGAACAAGCTGGCAACTCAGATCTTCTCACCATGAATGGTCCCTATGCCCCAACATAGCAAGGACCATTTTCCAGTGGTGGGTACTCCCCTCGTAGACCTGTTCATGACCAGATAGAACAGGAAATGTCAGCCGTTCTGCTGTCTGCGTGACTGCAACCCGGGCTCACTCACAGATGTCGTCTTACTCCCTTGGAGAAATCACCTGTTCTGCGCCTTTCCCCTCTCCCCCCAATTCCTTTTGTGCACAAGATCTTGCTGAAGATCAAGAGCGAAGATTATTCTCATAGCCTCAACCTGGCCACATCAGCACTAGTTTGGCTTATTTCTAGACCTGTCAGTAGCAACTCCAATGCCGCTCCCTCCCCTTCTGGACCTGGTCTCGCAAGATCGCGGCCAAATGCTCCATCTGCCTGACGGGTCCATGTTTAAACCTGCAGAACTGGCCTGTTCGGAGCAGGTCTGCTAGGTTTTGCTAGGCAGTAGGAATCCAATTACCAGAGCTACTTACCTTGCCAAGTGGAAGCGTTTCTCCATTTGGTCTACCCTGCAAGGCCTCTCACCGGGGTGCCAGAATCTCCCTATGAGTGTGGGGGGCTACCGGTGCTGAAACTGTGACTCCACCCCTTCCCCTTCCCCCCGCTTCACTTCTTCTCAGGCTCTGCCCACTCCTCCCCTTCCCCTCCCCCCGCTCTCACCTGCTGCTAAAGTGGCAGGGCCATGGCCCCTTGGTCCCCCTGTTCCGGTCCCCTGCCTCCTCACCCACTGAGTCATCTTTCAGATGAAGCAGATACTCCAGAACCGTCTGGGAACAGCCAGGTCTAGCGATTTCATCCGTTAAGGTACACCTAGGAGTGATCTCTGCATTCTACCCCTGCTGGGTGGTCAGTCAGGTTTTTCACATGAAATGTCCATTCCCTTCCTCGAGGGCTTTGAAAGGCTGTACCCACAAATCTGGGAACCCATCTGTGATAAATGAGTGGGGGTAGCACCCCAACCATTCAGTAGCTATAGAATCCTCCTTAGCAGCGGTACCCTAACTGCCTTCCCTGTAAAGAGTTAAGAAGTAAGCTTAAAATGAGTTGGCACCTGACCAGGGGAACCAGTAAGGAAGCTGTACCCTCTCAAAGTGGGGAAAAGTGCTGGGTGTGTGGGTCTTTTGTTCTCTTTGCTGCAGAGGGAGAGGGCAGTACTTATGCCGTAAAAAGCTCTGGGCCAGGTATGAAAAATCATCAGGATCATACCTAGAAACTACTCATTTGGAACCACCGATATGGAAGTTGTCAGGGTTCCCTCCCCACTCTAAACTCTAGGGTAAAGACGTGGGGACCCGCATGAAGAGCTCCTAAGCTTTTTCTACCAGCTTAGGTTAAAACCCCCAAGGTACAAAATTCCCTGCACCCTGATAAATGCTTCTCTCACTGCCACCATCAAGTGTTTTAAACAGGAATCCTGGAAAGGAACCACTTGAAGTTCCCCTTCCCCCCCAAAATACCCTCTCAAGCCCGTACACCCCCTTTCCTGGGAAGCTTGAGAATAATCTCCTAACCAATTGGTTACACAGTGATCTAAAAACCCACTCCCGGGGTTTTAAAACCATAGAAAACAGTCAGGTTCTTAAAAGAAGGATTTTATTAAAACAAAGAAGGTAAAATCATCTCTGTAAAATCAGGATGGTAACTATTTTACAGGGTACTCAATTTCCAAACTCAGAGGGATTCCCCCTCAGGACAAAACCTTAAAGTTACAGAAAAAACAGGAATAACCCCCCCCCCTCTAACACAGGGAAAGCTCACCAAGCAAAACAAACAGAAACCTACTCGCAATGCTGACTAAACTTACTTTAGAAAAGTGAGGTTTGGTGAGAAGATGACTGGTTGAGGAGATTGATTTTCTGCAGGTACTTCTTGTCTCCCAAGATCACTCTGACTGAGACAAAGAGCCACACACAAAGTCTTCCCCCATCCCAAGATTTGAAAGTATCTTGTCCCCTTATTGGTCAGATGCCAGCCAGGTCAGATGTCAGTCTGGTTACCTGAATTTCTTAACCCTTTACTGGTAAGAGGATTTTATAGCACTGCATCAGACCCTCTCCCCCGTCCCTTTATATTTATGACAGAAGTAGAACAAGAAATATTCAGGTAGACACGATTAGGCTGATCTCTTTTTATGGCTTGTGGATTCCTGTGTGCTAACCCCACGTGCTTTTGTTTTGTTGTAACCTTTAAACTGGATCCCAAGAACGCTACTCTTGGTGATTAATCCTTGCAGTTGCTCTTTTAAGATCTAGCAATAACCTAAGTTTTCCAAGGGTGTTTTTCTTTTTTTTTAAATAAAATTTCCTTTTTGTAAGAACATGACTGGATTTCTGTGTCTTATGAGGTAAAGAGGTTGTGCATATATTAATCAGCTAATACAACCGCTGGGTTCTCCTTTTCTTTTGTTTCCTTTCTTGGCTTTCCCGAAGAAGGGGTGGAAAAGCCGAGGGGCCCCAGAAAAACTTCCCAAGAGAGTTCTTCTGGATTGGCAAAAGGCAGATTTTCACTTGGGTGGTGGCAGCATTACCAGGCTGGAGTGGCCAGTATTAATTTTTCGAGTCCTTGCAGGCTCCCACCTTCTGCACTCGAAATGCCAGAGTGGGGAATCAGCCTTGACAACATCCCCCTGAGAGACTTAAACCTGGTCATGTCAGAGCTCACGGGGCCTCCCTTTGAGCCTCTAGCATTGTGCCCTCTGTTGGACCTTTCCTAGAAGGTCGCCTTTCTGGTAGCAATTACCTCAGTCAGGAGGGGCTCGGAGATTAGAGCTCTTATGTCAAAACCTCCATATACAGTGTTCTTTAACGACAAGGCAGTGGCGTAGCCAGGTTAAGAGCACGGGGAGCGGAGCTAAAAAAAGGCACCGGGAGCAAAAAGTGTCGGGAGAAAAAAAGGCGCTGGGAGCAAAAAAAAATGCTCCACTCCGGCAGCAGCGCAGGAGCAAAAGGCGTCGGAGCACAAAAAAGGCGCAGCTTCTGCTCAGTGGGGGAGCGGCCGCTCCCCCTGCTCCCCCCCACGGCTACGCTACTGCGACAAGGTACAACGTTGCCCCCACCCCGTGTTCCTCCCAAAGGTAATCTTGGAGTTTCATAGTAATCAGGGTATTTTCCTGCCCATTCCCTTCCTCAAGCCGCACAAGAATAGGGAGGAATGACATCTCCACCCTCTGGATGTTAGGCAGGTGTCCTAAGCTGATCCATAAATCCACATCGCTCTGATAGGATGAAAACCCTACCCCTTTTGGCTCAGAGAATTTCATTGTGGATTACATTGTGCATTCACATGTGCTACGAGCAGGCAGGTGTCCCACCACCTGCCTTCCTTGCAGCCCATTCTGTGAGAGCACAAGCTTCCTCAGTGGCGTTCATGGCCCAGGCCTGATCCAGGACATTTGCAGAGCAGCGACCTGGGCGTCAGTACATACTTTTTCTTCCAATTACGCCATTACCCACTCAGTGAGAGATGCCACTGGTTTTGGTTGGGCAGTATTGTAATCCATGTGTCCATGAACTCCGAGCCCACCTCTTACGGTATTGTTTGGGAGTCCCCGAACGTGGAAGGGACATGTGCAAACAGTTGAAGAAGAAAAAATGGTTACTAACCTTTCTGTAGCTGTTGTTACTTTTAATGTTTTCCACAAGTGATTAGTGATTTTTGGGTGTCTGATGTTCAGAGGCTGGGTGCTCCCACTTTCTGATCAGGCCCCTTTAAAGGGTCTCAGTTAGGCACCCAAAATCACTAGTCATTGCTGAAAATCTTGGCATTTACCTCGATGTATCTAATGCAGGGTGAGGGAGGGGTGAAAATATTTGGGACCCTGTGTGAGTTATTTTTGTGCCCCAACATTCTACCCAGTTTGCCAAGCTAGGGGTCTGATCCTTTCCCCACATTTCAGTCTTCCTCGTGATCCCCACACTGTTCTCTGTTCACCACAGCCTCTCTCCCACTCCCCTAAATTCTCCTTCCTGTCCCCATCCCCCTTCCCTCCCCCCCAGTCTCCCTCCCTGCCTACTATCAGCCCAGGGGTGGCTCCATTAACTGAGTCTGCTCTTGGTTGTGTGCGAGATGGGGACCGTTGTTGTGAAGATTAGCCTGGCTGTAGGAAAATGGTGGCTAGCTGAACTAAGGGCCGTCAGTGGCCTGATCTTCACAGGGAATCACCTTGAGACAGTGGCCATGTGAAAAAGAGGCCAAGCATATGAAGTTGGTTCTTTGCCATTCCTAGACTGAGTTGGGGGCACAGAGAAGATGGGGCAGGGAAACAGAGTGACCCTGGGCATTCTGTGAGGTCATTAAACCAGAGCAGAGGTTAGTGTGGGGGACAGACCTGTACCTCCTCCTCACAGGGGAATGGGGGTACTGTCAATGACGGAGGTGGGGGACCAAGTGATCCTGAGGACCCTGCAAAATTAACAACCAGAGCAGAAGAGAGTTGGGTACAGACACCCTGAACTCCCTCTCTTCTCCAGATTGACCCTGACTACGAGAACTGGGGGGATCCTCAGAGAGCAGAAGAGAGCTGGAGGGGATAGATCCCTGCAATATCCGGAGTACTCCCTTTGGGATTGTGCCACCCTGCTCCTCCTGCAGGGAACATACAAGAACAAGCAGCAGTGAGGTATTCCTTGAAGGTTGTGAGCTCTCTGCAGTGGGGGCTCTTTAGTGTACAAGACCCAACAGATGGAGAGGGTGCCCCCTGTGGGTTTGGGTTCCCCCCTGAAAGGAGCTGGGAGGGTGTAGGACCCAACAGCATAAGTGGGAACCCCATTTCTCAGGGGAGGGAGGGCCCAGTAGCAAGAAGAAGAACCACTGGGCTACCTGCAGTGGGCTCTTGGTGAGATTTTCAGAGAGAGACTGCTTCTGACCCTCAGCTGTGTTTCAGGGTTTCACATCATCCAGACGATATATGGCTGTGATCTCCGGGAAGACAACAGCATTCAGGGGTTTTACCAGGATTCATATGACAGACGAGACTTTCTTACCTTCGATAAGGAGACCATGACTTGGGTAGCAGCAGATATTGGGGCTCAGATCACCAAGAGGAGATGGGAGGCTGAAGTAAATGACAACCAGCAGTGGAAACGCTACGTGGAGGGGAATTGTATTTCCTGGCTAAGGAGTGCTCTAGAGTACGGGAAGGAGACTCTACAGAGGAAAGGTAAGGTGAGGGACAAGCCCCACCTAGGGGGACACTACTGGCTACATCTCCATTCCCCAGCCCCAGTTCCAAACTGGAGCAGGTGGGTAGGGGGATATTCAGCGAACCTTGCACCAGGGATAGGTGGGGAAACAACCCCTTCCCCATCAGTTCTGCTGGAAAAAAAGATAAGAAATTGAAAATGTTAAAAGCAGTTCACTGTAGAGAAGCTGCATCTCCAGAGCCACTTGACCAAATGAGCGCAACTTCACATCACAAATTCTACCTCTTCCTCTGATGTGACACAGCCGTTATCAAGGCAATCTGTACTTGTGCATGTTAGAGCACTCTGCTTAATTATGGAAGTGCCACTTCTATGGACACCAGCTTCATTCACCATGTAATTCTTCCCCATTCACTGTCTGTACCATCATATTTCTTGTGTTGCCCCCAGCCCGTGTTCCATCAATGATGGTAGCTTTGTCCTTGTTGCCAAACTTCTCCTACAGTCATTTATGTGCTTCCTTCCATGCCATTCCCTACATGTGGAATTGCCCTCCCCATACTAACCTGGAAGAAGGGTCCCCTTGTCCTTAAAGTTTTCCCCCTCAAGACCTACCTTTGCTGCAACACTTTCATACTTACTTTTCGATTCTTTTATCAATAAGACACCAGATAATCACACTCAAATTTATTACCAAAGCTTTTTAGTTAAAGATTAATCACAAACATAGAAGGGGAAGAGGTTAAATGCTTTAACACTCCAACTCAGGAGGACAGTCTGCTTCAAAATGTTAACTCAC
>NW_027054132.1:0-16000 GCF_011386835.1 Chrysemys picta bellii
CTGTGCACCCCACATCGGGCTCTCCTCTCTCCCCATGTTCATGGAAGCCCAAGCGGGTGCCAGAGCCCGTCGCTCTGTGCTGTGGTGTCGGGGAGCCCTGCCCAGCTCTGCCCAGTGGGCCGAGCCCGGCCCCCATTGGCCTCTCGCTCTCACAGCGTAGGAGCTTGTTCTATTTGTAAGCCTGTGTTAAAGCGCCCAGAGCTCTTCCTGCCCTTGGGGACAGTTCCCTGCGCTTCCTGGGGGGGTCAGCAAGGCCCAGCGGCTGGGGCTTTGAGCGCAGCCTCTCAGCTCTGGGTCTCTGCTTTAACTCCGGCCCAGGTCCCCAGGGAGGTACAAGAAGGTGAAAACCCCAGCCAGCCTCAGCCAGCTCCCAACCCCAGCCCAGCCGCAGGCAGCTCCCAACCCCAGCCCAGCCGCAGCCAGCTCCCAACCCAGCCCAGCCGCAGCCAGCTCCCAACCCAGCCCAGCTGCAGCCAGCTCCCAACCCAGCCCAGCTGCAGCCAGCTCCCAACCCAGCCCAGCCGCAGCCAGCTCCCAACCCAGCCCAGCCGCAGGCAGCTCCCAACCCAGCCCGGCCGGAACCAGCTCCCAACCCCAGCCCAGCCGCAGCCAGCTCCCAACCCAGCCCGGCCGCAGCCAGCTCCCAACCCAGCCCGGCCGCAGGCAGCTCCCAACCCCAGCCCAGCCGCAGGCAGCTCCCAACCCCAGCCCAGCCGCAGCCAGCTCCCAACCCCAGCCCAGCCGCAGCCAGCTCCCAACCCAGCCCAGCCGCAGGCAGCTCCCAACCCCAGCCCAGCCGCAGCCAGCTCCCAACCCCAGCCACATCCCACAAGGCCCCTGCTCCTCCCAGAGGGTCCAGCTGACATGGGCACAGAACCCAAGCCCTGCGGTCTCTCCCCTCCCCCAAGCAATAGGGCATCAGGGTCAGTCACATTCCCCGACCCTTGCAAAAACCAGCCATTGGGGTGTGACATGCCAGGGTGCCAGCCAGACCAATGAGTCACCCCTGCCCTGCACCCTGGGGTGCCCTTTCCACTGTATTGCTCCTGTCGCCTCCAACAGGGAGCCTTCAGCGTGGAAATCACTCCCAGCCATGTCTGCGTGTGCTGCAGGCAGCCAGCCACACCTGGGCTCTCACAGAGTGACCCCAACACACCCCCTGTCCCACAGTTCCCCCCAGAAATGCATGTTCTGTGGTGCCCAACCCCCTCCTGGCTGGGCAGTACTAATCTACTAAGTCCGTTATTCCTTTAAGGGAAGAATATGCACCTGAGTTGTTACCCCAAATGGAGTTACCCAGACACGACTGGAACATGCTGGATTAGATCAAACACGTGTATTACGTACAAAGAGAGATTCTCAATGAGTACAAGCAATGAGGCAGAAAAGTCAGACACAGTTACAAGAAAAATAAAGATAAAACGCTTCTGGTGCCCAATTTAACAGTCTATTAGATTCAAAACCAAGTTTTCTCACCACGTGCTTTCCTCAGTCTGACTGACCAACCTCTTCAGGATGGGACCCCTCTTCCAGATCCAACAAACGCTACCTTCGTCGCTTCAGGTGCAGTGAATGCAATGGGCAGGGAAAGAGAGAGGGGTGCCTGAGGGGGATCTGCCCCTTCCTTTTATAGTCCTGTCCCCCTTTGAGAAGCATTTCCCGATGGGAGCGAGGCACCAGGCAGGCTGTATGGGTGGGAACTTCATGCTGGTTCTTTGCTAAAATGTCGATGTTTTGCTCCTGCCAAAGAATGGCCACCTAGTAGGTAGCGATCCATCGGTCCTGTTTACACCTGGCTGAGGCGTCAGCTCGCTCTTTGTTTCCGAGGAACTGGTTCAACCACTCCCCAGACTTCTCTGGACAACATGCTTCTAGCCGGGAGCTCAGCTTGTGTTTAGCAGGTCACAGGTCACACCGCTCCGTGCACATTGCCATCGGATTATTGATCAGCAAATTATGAGTTGTGAACTGACCCACCACAAGGCGTCCCTTGCATGGACATTAGTACAAAGTGAACACAGCCATTGTATTCTGTCACACCTGGTTAAGGTCAAGGACAGGGAGGTGAGCCCTGGGGCACCCACGCAGAGAGCCCAGCATGGCCCCACAGACCCGGGAGCTGGGCTCCGTCTGCCAGGCAAAGGCCACTCTGCTGTGATTGGGTCAGGGGCAATCAGAGCACGCCCTGGGATCCCAGCAGATGGCACCACTATGTCCTTCCTCCTCACCCTGCCATACCCCCAGCTCCCCGGGCAGGGGAGAAAAGCTGGGAGGGAAGGGGCATGTCCCAGAGCCAAGCCCTCCCCACAGCCAGGGGCCACGGGGTTGGGGAGATGGGCCCAGAGGGGCTCGGGAACAAGTGCTAGGCTGTGCCCACCAGGGTGCTTTGGTGGCGAACGGGAGCAGCGAGCCAGCCAAGGCCACTGCAGCCCAGGCGACTTTGTTCCAACCAAAACAAATAAAACCCGATCGCTTCTTGCACCGGCCCGGGATGGGAGCCTGGAATCTCACAAGAGGCCGACAGAGACAGGCAGCAGGGTGCTCCCCAGGCAAAGATCTCGCCCCAGGAGCACCTCCCTGCTCCTGCACCAGGGATAGATCCCAGGGGAATCTTGGAGAGAGCCTCCTGGGAAAGGGAACCAGAGAAGCCAGGGATCAGTCAGCAGCCCCAGTCCCTGCCCCATGTCCCAGGTGTGCAACACGGAACATGGAACACACAGCCTCGGCCACAGCCACCACAGGAAGGGGTTAATGACAATGTGTGGGCTGGGCCTGTTACCAAGGGTATGTGCTTGGCATTCTTCCCCCGCCTGCAGAGCCCCCACCCACGCCTGCTACAGCTCCTCAAAGCACAGACCCACCCGCCTGCTACACCCCATCTCACTGCACAGCCCCTCCCGCCTGCTACACTCCCTCACTGCACAGCCCCCTCTGCCACTGCACAGCCTCTCCTGCCTGCTACATCCCCTCACTGCACAGCCCCCCTCTGCCCACTGCACAGCTCCTCCCACCTGCTACACCGCAGCTCACGGCAGACCCCACCACCTACTACAACCCCTCACTGCACAGCCCCCTGCCCGTTACACCCCATCTCACTGCACAGCCCTCCCGCCTGCTACACCCCCTCACTGCACAGCCTCCTGCCCATTACACCCCATCTCACTGCACAGCCCCTCCCACCTGCTACACCCCAGCTCACTGCACAGCTCCCCGCCTGCTACACCCCCTCACTGTACAGCTCCTCCTGCCTCCTACACCCCATCTCACTGCACAGCCCCCTCTACCGTTCCGCAGCCCCCTTGTCTGCTACACTCCATCTCACTGCACAGCCCCTCCCACCTGCTACACTCCCTCACTGCACAGCCCCCTCTGCCACTGCACAGCCTCTCCTGCCTGCTACATCCCCTCACTGCACAGCCCCTCTCTGCCCACTGCACAGCTCCTCCCACCTGCTACACCGCAGCTCACGGCAGACCCCACCACCTACTACACCCCTCACTGCACAGCCCCCTGCCCGTTACACCCCATCTCACTGCACAGCCCCTCCCACCTGCTACACCCCAGCTCACTGCACAGCTCCCCGCCTGCTACACCCCCTCACTGCACAGCTCCCTCTGCCACCTGCACAGCTCCTCCCACCTGCTACACCGCAGCTCACGGCAGACCCCACCACCTACTATACCCCCTCACTGCACAGCCCCCTGCCCGTTACACCCCATCTCACTGCACAGCCCCCCTCTGCCCACTGCACATCCCATCCCGCTGAATTGCCCCTTGCCACTGCACACCCCACCCCTGCACAGCGGATCTCCCAGCTATTGGCTAGGCAGCAGCAGCAGATTCCTGGGTGGAGCTTTTGTCTGCACATCATTCCCGGGAACCCCGACCCCTCCCTTCCCCCCTTCTCTGTCCCCCCCCCAGCACTCTGCTTGCCTCACCTCCCCCCTCTGCCCTTCCACCCCTCCCTTCATTCGCTCCCTTTCTCTCCCCTTCCTTGTCCCCGCTCCCCTCCCCGCCAGCCCCTAGCACTGTCTGGGTTTCACCAGCCTGCACTGGGCGTGGGAGCTGGCTGAGGGCTTTCAACCTCCCAGGAAATTGAGCTGCTGGCAGAGCAGCAAAGCAAACAGCTTTTCTCTCTCCCAGCTGCCAACATGTCTCTGCAGGGTTAGCCCTAACGGGAGCTGTGCCGCGGGGGAGCCGGGCACCCTGCCGCGCTGCTGGGGAGAACTTGGCTCCTCAGGCCTCAGCCCGTCCTCTGGATGCCCCTCTGCCGGTCTAGGCCCTTCAGCAGCAGAACGCCACAGGAGGAGGTGCAGAGAAAGAGCCAGGTGATGGAGGAGCTGAGTGAGGAAGGAGAATTGTTAGGCGCTAACTACACTGTGTAGGCTTGGCCGAAGGGCTGGGGGGAGGATGGCGACAAGCGGGTGACTGGCCCGGAGCAGAGGGCGGATGGAGGGCAGCCCGAGGGGAGAGCCAGGAGGCCTGGGGTGGAGCTCAGGAGAGGCGAACGGCTGCTGAATTCCAGGGCAGTTGCTGAATCTGGAATGTAGGGGAGCCCCAGCGGCGGGTACATTGAGTCATGGAGGCTGGGGCCAGCCCACAGGGCCCACTGGGATGGGCTAGGAACAAGGTTGGACAGTAGGGCATGGGCAGGGCCAGCCCTATCCCAGCCTGCTGAGGGATGGGGCCCAGCTCGGCAGCCTGTTGTCTACAGCACTCGGCCTTCCTGCCTGCTGCCCTGGCTCAGCATCACAGGGCAGGGCTGGAGCCTTGGACTGGGCAGGGAGCTGAATCTCACAGGTGGCCTCCCAGCGCCAGCCTGGGCGGTGGTGTGACATTGTGCAGTCTGTATGGTTTTATAAACATTGAATAAGTGAATATAATGTAACTGAGATATGCTTCGTGCAAAAGGTCTCTTGTAAGGTATCATTACAAAGCTTATTGTCTACTGAGTGTGATCATCCGATTTGTATAAATGTACCACTCTTGTATCTGAAACTAGAAATATGAAATATAGCTCTGAGGGCCTATTGTAATTATGCAAAATGTGGGCCATTAATGGTGATTTGGCATCTTGATGACTCCCATTAACTAGAAGAACAGGAGTACTTGTGGCACCTTAGAGACTAACAAATTTATTAGAGCATAAGCTTTCGTGGACTACAGCCCACTTCTTCGGTATGTATCCGAAGAAGTGGGCTATAGTCCACGAAAGCTTATGCTCTAATAAATTTGTTAGTCTCTAAGGTGCCACAAGTACTCCTGTTCTTTTTGTGGATACAGACTAACATGGCTGCTACTCTGAAACCTCCCATTAACTAGGACCATTGTCTGCAAATGGCTGTGTTTTACCTGTAAGTCTTCCTTTATACCTGTGTGCTGGCAAGTGGGTAATGAAGTCTTGCAGTGACATGTGATCATGTCCCTTGAACTGGAATCCATCTTTAACCTGGTGTCTTTCCCTTGAGAAGGAGGGGATGGGAACTCAGAGAGGGACAAAAGGATTCCCGCCTTATGCAAAAGTTGTATAAGGGGGTGGAAGAGAGGAGACAGCCATCATGAAGAATCCCCTAGCTATCACCTGAGCTGCAACAAGAGCTGTACCAGGGGAAAGAATTGTGCCCAGGCCTGGAAGGTGTCCAGTCTGAGGAAAAAACTTACTGAAGCATCTCTGAGGGTGAGATTATCTGTATTTAGTTTGATTAGACATAGATTTGTGCATTTTATGTTATTTTGCTTGGTGACTTACTTTGTTCTATCTGTTTCTACTTGGAACCACTTAAATCCTACTTTCTGTATTTAATAAAATCACTTTTTACTTATTAATTTACTCAGAGTATGTATTAATACCTGGGGGAGCAAACAACTGTGCATATCTCTCTATCAGTGTTATAGAGGGTGAACAATTTATAAATTTACCCTGCATTCGCTTTATACAGGGTAAAACGGATTTATTTGGGTTTAGACCCCATGGGGGTTGGGCATCTGAGTGCTAAAGACCAGCACACTTCTGTGAGCTGTTTTCAGGTAAACCTGCAGCATTGGGGCAAGTAATTCAGACCCTGGGTCTGTGTTGGAGCAGACGGGAGTGTCTGGCTCAGCAAGACAGGGTTCTGGGGCCCCAAGCTGGCAGGGAAAACAGGAGCAGAGGTAGTCTTGGCACATCAGGTGGCAGCTCCCGGGGGGTTTCTGTGATCCAACCCATCACAGGTCCCTCCCATGACCCCGGTGGGGAAGGACAGGCTCTAAAGCCCCGGCCAGGCCAAAACTAATCTGGGCTGGGGCATCCCATGGCTGGGCAGTCACACATTGGCTGGCTTGTGACTCGCCTGCCCATTGTGACATGCCCCCTGCTGGCTGCCAAAGCCTCATCCCCTCATTGCCAGGCTTGGCTCTGGCAGAGCGAGAGCTGGCACGTGCCGCTGGGAAAGCTGATCCAGCCGTTTCAGCTCCGCCACCGGCAGCAGAAAGTGGGTGGCCCATATACACGCCAGCTTCTGTCCACTCCTGACTCCAGGTAGGAGAATCTTCTATTGCCTGTCTCTGCTTTTCCATTGCATCGCCAGCCACACCGAGCCTTCCCCGAGCTCCTGGCTGGGCGGCGCACATCTACCAAGTGCCCCGGTGCCGACTGTGTAGCCTGGTGCCAGTGAGGAAGTGGGCAGCGGCATGCGCACAGGAGGGAGTCTGCGATGGCCAGACAGAAGGGGTCACACCAGTCCAGCCCGGAGGGGACGGAGACTAGGGTGACCAGATGACAGAAGTGAAAAATCAGGACGCGGGGGGGGGGAACAAGCCCCTCCCCTGTGCGCGCCTGACCCACCCCCCCAGCACCAGAGGGTGCGCTCAGGCCACGTCCCCCAGCCCCCTCCCTCCACCCGCTCTCGGCCAACTGCCTCCCCTCCCGCTCCGCTTGGAACGTACCAACGCTGCAGATGGGGCTGGGGAGCCGATGACCAAACACACGCCTCCCCTCACATCCCGCACTGGGGCTGGACCGGGACGTGTGGGAGAACCCGCCCGACAGGACGCTGGGCTACTGGCCCTTTAAAGGGACGGAAAAACATCCGGTTCATGGCCGGATCGCGGTGCCCACAAGTGCGGCCCCATGGCCCTGCCCGAGGGCCGGCCCCGAGAGCACTGCCTACACCCCGGCCTCCCCATGGGTCTCCCGTCCCTGCACCATCATCATCCCATCCCGCACGGGCTACCCAGAGCAGCATCGGACCCCCCCCGTCCTCCCTCCCAGAGCCTGCCTGGCACAGCCCCCCCACAGTGCTAGCCTCAGGATCCAGCAGGCAGGTCCCGTCCGGGGACCCCAGCACCCCGCACCCACTTACTGCTGCACTCTGGGTCGGTGCAGCGCTTGCACTCAGCGAAGCACCGGTCCAGATGCTTGGCGGCCAAGCAGAGGGGCCACTGTGCGGGCAGGAGCAGGGCAACTAGGGCGAGGAGCAGGAGGGAGAAGCGGGGCCGTGCTGCAGCCATGTTCACAGGGCTGGCAGCGGGAGGAGGAAGGAGCGTCCCTCTGGCTCCTGTCTGCGTAGCTCCGGCACGGGTCAGGTTGAGGGGCGGGGGGGCTCGTTGCTGGTGCCTACAAGCCCCGCCCCTGCCTTTGTGCGTGCCTGGGGAGTGGGGCTGCAGCACTCTGCAGGCGTCTGCCGGCCGGCCAGCCCAGCAGAAACTCAACTGCACTGCCCCAGGGCCCGGAAGAAGACGTGAGCAGTGCCGCGGTCCCCCCGATATCGGGACAAAGTGCGTCCCGACCGATGTAAGGTCGGGACGCGGGACAAGTCCCCTAAAATCGGGACTGTCCCGATAAAATCGGGACGTCTGGTCACCCTAACGGAGACAGGGAGGAGGGTTTGGCGGGGCTGGTGGCAGGGCACGGGAAGGCGACACAGGCTGGTAGATGAGGCATTGGGCTGGAATTCAAGAGAGCGGTGTTCAGTTCCCAGCTCTGCTGTAAGTCTTCTGTGTGAGATCAGGTGAGTCCCTGTCGCTCTGGGCCTCAGCAAACTAGGGAGAACAGGTCCCTGCTCCATGCGGGGGGTTGAGAGCCTAAATACAACAACACCCGCGTGCTCAGCCACTGCCATGATGGGGCCAGGTAAGGGTCCAGACAGGGAGGTAGCTGGTGACCAACATGGGCCATGTGGGGGTGATTAAAGGCAAATGGGAAGAAGCATGAGAGGTGTGTGTCATGGAGTCCCCAGACAATGCTCTGGAGCTGCTCCCTATGAAGCCACTCAGGACTCTGGTGAAGTCTCCTCTCTGTGAGCAGACTGTCTTCTGGGCCAGAAACTCAAAGGGCTTTCACCTTCCTGGGTCTGACCTTGGAGCATTCAGCATCCTCTGCCCCTCCTTGCACTTCCCACAGCGAGTCCGCCCAGGTGGGGTCCTGGGGAAGCCAGAGAGTCCTGCACCCCCACTTCGCAGTCAGACGTGACTCTTAGCCAGCCAGTAAAACAGAGGTTTATTAGATGATAGAAACACGGTCTAAAACAGCTTGTAGGTACAGAGAACAGGACCCCTCAGCTGGGTCCATTTTGGGGGGCAGTGAGCCAGACACCCACATCTGCACTTCACTCCTCGTCCCCAGCCAGCTCCAAACTGAAACTCTCCAGCCCCTTTCTCTGGCCTTTGTGTCTTTCCCGGGCCAGGAGGTCACCTGATCTCTTTGTTCTCCAACACCTTTAGCTATCCCCTTGCAGGGGGGAAGGGCCCGGCCATTAGTTGCCAGGAGACAGAGTGTTGGCCATTTCTGCACACTGGCCTTTATCCCCACACCTAGAGACTTAAGAAATGCATAGGGGAAGCTGAGGCACCCCTACAGTATTCAGAGGAAACATTAAGAACAGTCCCACTTCCTCACAGTGAGGGAGTTGGAGAGTCTGTGGGAAGCCCCCTCTCTTGTGAAATCAACCACCCCCAGACGGTGCGAGCTGCTCCAGATCGGGGGAAGGGGCCAGCTGTGAATTTGGAGCCAGATCCTGGTTTGGATCTGAATCCACCGGTGCTGCGGAGCGTTCAGCTGTGGGGAGCTAGCTCCCGCCCGTGCCAGATCACAAAGTGCCACTTCAGCCAGCCGCCTGCCAGGCTCTGGCAGCGCCCTGTGTGGAGCTGCAGCTGGGCCCTCCAGAGCCGAGCTGCTGCTCCTCCTCTCTGCTGGCCAGCCAGCCGCAGCTCCTCAGCACCTGCCCGCTCAGCCCCACCTCAGTGCTCCTGCCTCCCCAATCTCCTCCCTGGCGCTGCACCTTGCCCCCTGCACCTGGCATGTCAATACCCAGAGGGCCGGGAGCCAAGCGTCCCGGGAGCCATCTGTAAGGTGCTGATTCCCTCCTGTGCTGGGCTCCAGCTAATCCACAAGCCAGGAACTGGCCTTGTGTCTCCCAGAGCAGGTATATCAGTCTCACAGCAGCAGCTCAGTCTGTTCAACATCACTCCAGGGCCAGGAACTCGCTCCTGCCTGACATTGGCAACAGGCTGAGCCTGCTCCAGCCCTGTTCCTAGTCCTACTCCAGCCCTGGTCTCGCTCCGGCCTTGCTCCACCCATGCCCTGCCCCGCCCCCTGAGTCCAGCTCCAACCACTAGGCCTGACCACCTCCATCACCTTTGCTGACACCATCACTTCCATAGGAAATGGCACTGAGGTTGCCAGGGGAACAGGAATTCTCAGGGTGCCAGGAGCCATTGTTCTATTTATCAGGACAGTCCGATGCCAGGACAGTGCCCCTGAGCACTGGAGAGGACTAGGGCTGCATTAGGACACCTGAAGTGCAGCTGCTGGAGAGTCAGCAGAACCGCCCGGAGACAGCCACGCTTGCCTCCCAGCCCGGGAAGCCCAGAGACCCAGAGCGTAGATGTCTCTCAGAGCATCTCTGCCAGCAGGAGACATTGGGTGAGGAATAGAGCCGTCCCTCCTTGGGGCAGGAGCCATTCAGGAGACCAAGCGTGGGGGGAATCGGGCTGTGTGTGTACAATGTCTAGCACTGCAGGGCCCTGATCCGGGACTGAGCCCTCTGGGCACTGCCGAAATACAAAGGAGAACAGCAGGGCTGGAGGATTTACAGGCTCCGTGTGAGGAGGGCTGGTTGGGTTGAGCCAGCAGTGAGTCCCCAGTAACACAGAGCTGCGCTAGTGATGGAAGATCTAGTTTGTCTTCCCTACTTAGCACAGTTCAAAACTTAGCACTGACCAGCTGCAAGGATCCTGGCGGGCCCTGGTATGGTTGTAGCAGCAGACTCAATGTTTGGGAAAAGCGAGATATGTGCAATAGGCAATGTAGTTCCATCTGGGCACCAGCCAGCTCCTGTGCCCCAGAGAGCTCTCACAGCTCACACTGAACCAGGGGCAAAGGGGGCAGGAGGTTGGAAGAGAAGGTGCCAGCCTGAGACCCAGGAGACCCATAGTCAATTCCCAGCTCTGCCACAGATGCTCTGTGTGGCCTCGGGCAAATCCCTTATTCCCTCTGTGCTGCAGTTTCCTGTCTGTTCAGTGGAGGTAGCAGCCAGGCCCTGCCCTGCAGGGGGAGGTTAGAATAAATGCAATCGAGGTTGGACAGTGCTCTGATGCCATGGGGATGAGGGCCAGGATGGTGCCTAAGACAGACCAAAGGCAAGGGGGAGCTACAGAACTGGTGGTGAGAGGGGTTTGGCCTTTGACTGTCTGCTCTGGGTGCCTGGGCTGTCAGACTCCAGCCAGCCACTGGCATTGCCAGACCTCCCTGATCTATGGTGCTGCTGCTCTCCCTGCTTCTAGGAGTCACTGCCTCCCCCTGGGCCGAGACTCCCGCAGCAATCATCTCCTGGGGCTGCCATGGCACTGAGCGGCTAGCAAGGCCTGAGACTCAGTTGGGCGGGGGCGGGGGGGGGGGGGTGCTATGAAAGCAGTTTCTGTGTTGTTGCCGCGGTGGGAGGGGAAGCAGAGATGGGGCCATTTTACATCCTACGGCCAAGGCGCCCAGCAGCTTGGGCAAGCACAAAGAGCCGCCCGCGTGGGCTGGGAGCTGGGGGAGGGGAGCGTTCGGGAACCCCTGTTCTGCGCTGTCACAAGGAGGAGGAACCGGGATGGAACTGATTCTCCCACTCGGGGATCTGGAGACCTCCCCCCCGCCCCCGGCTCCAGCTGTATGGACGCGGGGAGGGGCTGTGGCCTGGGGTCCGCAGAAGCTGGGACTAGATGACCTGAGCGGTCCCTTCTGGCCTAAAGTCTGTGACTGTGGGGAGCGGAAGGTCCCTCCCATGACCCCGGTGGGGAAGGAGAGGCTCTAAAGCCCCGGCGAGGCCAGAACTAGTCTGGGCTGGGGCAGCCCATGGCTGGGCAGTCACACATTGACTGGCTTGTGACTCGCCTGCCCATTGTGACACGCCCCCTGCTGGCTGGCACAGCCTCATCCCCTCACTGCCAGGCTTGGCTCTGGCAGAGCGAGAGCTGGCACGTGCCGCTGGGAAAGCTGAACCAGCCATTTCAGCTCCGCCACCGGCAGCAGAAAGTGGGTGGCCCATATACACGCCAGCTTCTGCCCACTCCTGACTCCAGGTAGGAGAATCTTCTATTGCCCGCCTCTGCTTTTCCATTGCATCGCCAGCCACACCGAGGTTGCATGAGAAGGTACCAGCCTCCCTGCCGCTCTCCTGCCTTCTGCTCCTGCCCCTTCACGGGTGTGTCTGAGCAACTCCTGCTGCTCACGAGCCCGCCCCACCTCCCCCACCCCGCTGGCCTCGCCCACCTGCGAACTGCCACGGCCCCAATATTCCTTGGGGAAGGGATCAGGGTCATTTCATTGGGCAGGAAGAATCCTGAGTGGTTGGATCCAGCCTGTCTGCTGTGCAGCTTGTGAACCAGGAGAAGGAGAGGTGGGAGTGACCCAGAGGAGGCCGTTTGGCCTGTGGGATGGGCTGCTGGCCTGGGAGTTCAGACACCTGGGTTCTAATCCTGGGTGACTTTGAGCACATCCCTTCCCTTGTTTCCCTGCTGGCTGCCTTGGCTAGTTAGAGTCTGAGCCCTCCAGCCCAGCGATTGTCTGCAGCACCTGGTGCAACAGGGCCCTGAGCTCAGCTGGCATCTGTAGGTGCTGGTGGGACAGAAATAACTGGGCTGGCCCTGATGCTGAACGGGGCAATCGCCTCTCGTCACTCACAAGCAATGCCTTGTCCTGGCTTCTTGTAGGATGGCTGAGGAGGGCCGCCCAGAGCCCAGGCGTGCCTGGGAGGAGACAAAACCTCCCCCAGGGAAGAGTCGGCAGAGGAGGGAATGGCAGCAGCAGCAGTGTGCGCGCCATCCCGGTGAGTGGGCGCCTTCTGGGTGGGCGGAGGGGGCTGCAAAAATGGCTGGGGCCATGGCCCTGCATTGGGGTGGGACTTGGCCCCTGTGGGGGTTGGGGGGGCAAGACTAGGGTGTCATTGTGGGGAGAAGACTCCATAGACCTTGTACTGCTCTGGGTTGCCACGAGATGGAGAGACAGGAAAACCCAGGCAGGGGGGAATGGCCCCTCCTGCTGGCAGCAGCTGCAGCCACTAAAGCTGATCGGGGCATAGCGGCAGAAGCATCAGGTGGAGACTGACTGAATCGCCCACCCCGATCTGTCACGCTGCTGGGTCGGAGGATGTTTTCCACCAGTCGAAGGGGATGCTTGGTGCACGGTGGGTTGTTAAAGCCTAGGATTGCAGGGCGCCGGCCAGAGCGTAAGATGCTCCCTGATGTTGCAGCCCCATCTGTTGGCTCCTTTGTCGCATGTCGCAGCACAGGGCATTTGGGGGGAGTGTTGACGATGGGAGCCCAGTGCCTCTGGCTGATTGTTGGTGGCAGGAGAGGCAGTCAGAACAAGCAGAACGGGCAGGCCCTGGGTCCCCATATCCCATGCAGACTGGGCAGCAGTTCTCTCTCCTGCTGCAAGGACCAGACCGATTCACTCCCAGTCCCTCCGCCCCCTCCAGCAATGGGCCGGAGAGTGGGGACACCCCTCATGGCCTGACATCGTCCCTCCTTCCAGGTGTGGCGCTCCCCAAATCCCCAGACTGAGCCTGCATGCTGGGCGGGGAAGTGGGGTGGCCGCTGGGAACCAGGGCTCCGACTGGGTCTTTGCTGGGCTGGGCAGCAAAGAGGTGGGGAAGCCAGGGATCGCTGTGCCAGACCCTGCTCCCCTGCTGGGGCGGGAGTGGGGGCAAGGGTTTTCTCTAAGATCTCTGTCACCCAGACTGCAGCTTGGCAGACCCAGGTATTACCACTGCTCTGTCTTTGATCAGATTCACCATGGCCATGTAGCACCGCCTGCTTTAAGGGGCACAACTGGAAGGAGAGAGAGGCCCTGGAATGCATAGACTCCTTTCTGAAGGGCAATGACCAGGTACCAAGAGCCCTCCTCTGACCTGTCAGCTAGTGCCCTGTCCACATGCACATCTGCCCTTCTCCAGATGATGCATGGATTCTAAGGCCAGACGGAACCACTGTGACCTCCTGTATAACACAGGCCAGGGACCTGCCCCCAAATAATTCCTGTTTAAACTACAGCATTTTAAAAAGTCCCGTCTTGAGTTACAGTCCCTAGTGTGACGGGTTGCCCCCCTTTGAGGTGCCACCTGCTGTACCGGGCTACCACCGAGCCCACCTGTTCTGCCAGCCTGGGCCCCCTTTACCTCGTCTTGCTGGGCTAGGCTCACAAGCCTCTTCCAGCCATACACTCAGGCAGGGCCACGCCCAGCTGCAGAAAGACACAGACACTGAGATCAGCTCTGGGAAGACTCAGGTGAAAGGGCTTGTCCCAGTACTCTGGTGCCCACCTCCTTTGGAGTACAGACCCAAAGGTTTTATGAAATTCGCCCCCTCCCTCCATGTGGAGAGAGGTATGCACAACTCTTTGCCCCTCCCCCCAGTTGCTAATTGCACAAACTGGGTTATGGTATAAACAAGCAATAAGATTATTAACTACAAGAGGTAGCTTGTAAGTGGTTATAAGAGATAGCAAACGGTACAAAGCAGATTGCATTAGTAAATAAACACAACACGCAAACTAAGCTTTCCACACTGGATAGATAGGCTCTACATGAGCAAATTCTCACCCTGAGTGATAAACAGGTGGGCAGATTCTTAAGGGACAAGCTGCCTTGGCTTTGCAGCTTGGATTTCCCAGGTTTTCTTACACAGGCTAGGAATCTCTCTCCAGCCTGGCACCATCACTTCTCATAGTTCAATCTTTGTCCCTCAGGTGTTTCCATGTGTCTTATTGCAGGGAGCGTGAGGTCCCCCCCCGATGTCATTGTTCCCCTTTTATCTCCTCTTCCCACCCGCTGGAAAACTCTTTTGCTGTGACCTGGGTCCAACGGTTCCCATTGTGTAGCGTTCTCTCGGAGAGGTTTCTATTGTGGACAGTTCCTGGGCTAACCCTGCTGCTTATGTGCATTTCCTCAATAAGCCATTGTTTGGCGTTTTTACTGTTGTACCTGAAAGGCTGTTTTGAACCTCACAACGTGTTTCAGGAACACAGACATAGCTGAACTTCATAATTTCACATACAACGATAGCACATACAATCCAATGAGACATTAATGTCTAGCAGATAAAGACTTTTAGAATGATACCTTACAATACGTACTTTGTACAAAACATGTCCTAATGACATGACAGTGGCGAATATTGGGGTGTCAGGGTGTCCCACCCAGCTGTTCCTCCCACTCTGTCAAGCCCCCAGTAACACTGTCTGGCTGCCTAGCCCCCATGTTGCAGTTCCTCTTTGGACACCTACCCCGTGAGATCTGCTCCCTCTCTAGTCCGGTTTCACACAGAGCTGCCCTGCCCTCCCCAGATAGTCACTCCTGTTACCAGATGAATGGCCTTCTGCCACTCGGCATATCAAAGCCTGAGCAGCACTGGGGGGAAGCTTTCTAACATCTCTCCCACTGGCAGCTCCTTTCCACGCTAACCTTCCTGTTTGTGTCTCATCTCTGCGGGGCGTAGGACGAGGCCCAGAAAATGAATTTTTTGAATTCCATCCTCAACCTCGTCATAGACATCGTGGCATGGAGCCCAGAAAAAAATATGGACCGCAAAGCCCTGCTAGTGGAGAAGATAACGGTGAGTAAAACACACGCTGGGGCTGTGTTACCTGGCGGGTTTAGTGATTGGCCTGGAGATCTCTGCAGATTTGTCTAACTTGAGCTACCAATCATTGGATCGTGTTAGACGTTTGTCTGTTAGACTGAAGAGCCCATTATCAAATATTTGCTCCCCGTGTAGGTACTTACAGACTGTCATCAAGTCACCCTGTAACCTTCCCTTCGTTCAGCTGAACTAATTGAGCTCCTTGAGTCTCTCACTGTCAGGCATGTTTCCCAATCCTCCAATCACTCTTGTGGCTCTTCTCTGACCCCTCTCCAATTTATCAACATTCTCCTTGAATTGTGGGCACCGGACCTGGACACAGGATCCCAGCAGCGGTCGCACCAGTGCCAAATACAGAGGGAAAATAACCTCTCTAACAACTGGAGTTTGCCCTGTTTCTACATCCCAGGATGGCATTAGCCCTTTTGGCCCCAGCGTCACACTGGGCGCTCATGGGCAGCTGATTACCCTGACTGCCAAGTCTTTTCCAGAGTCACCGCTTCCCAGGTTAGAGCCCCCCATGCTGTGAGTGTGGCCTGCATTCTTTGTTCCTAAACATAGAACTGTATGGAAATGTAGATTGTTCCCTTGCACCCAGCTTCCCAAGTCACCGGGTCGCTCTGTATACGCCAGTCTCCCTGCCCAGAGCCCCAACACTCTGCAGTCAGTGCCCACTAGGGAACTAGCAACAAATCTGCTCCATAGATTTGGCAAGTCTTTGCTCTCCAGCACTGCAGAAAGCTTTCCAGAGCTCACCTCCCTTCCCTGAACGTGGGACAGCGTGGGCTGGTGGGTGGTCCAGTGGGCTGGGGCTCAGCACACCTGGGTTCTACTCCCAGTTCTGCAGTAAGACTTTGGGCAAGTCACTTCCCCCTCTGTGCCTCAGTTTCCCTTCCATGCC
>NW_027054133.1:0-16000 GCF_011386835.1 Chrysemys picta bellii
TTAAAATGGGGGTGGTAACTCGAGGCCTCAAATAACACATCAAAATTCATGCATAGATGCAGATGGCTGTGATGTTGATGATTGTGGAGCAGTTGATCTTCGCTTTTGTAGTCATTGTGTCTTCTGTTGGGGTTCATGATGCCTCTGGGGGGGAGAAAATTGATCAGGCCGGGATCTCTGTGTCATCTGTGATTTATTATATCTTCTTTTTTGTGCCGGTGCATAAATTCTCAGTGAATGCAAAGTGGCTCTAGAGTCTTTTAGTATGTGGAAAAAAGAACAAAGAACAGGAGTACTTGTGGCACCTTAGAGACTAACAAATTTATTAGAGCATAAGCTTTCATGGATTACAGCCCGAAGAAGTGGGGTCACCTAAGAATATGATTTTCAAGTTGTTTTAAGTTCTTGTCATTGGGTGTTGATTTAGCACGGTGCTGTCTGCCACGTTCATTTACAGCATCGATGACAAGGGAGTTTGGGAATGGGTGGGAAATAAAAAATCCGAGTCTTTAGTGGGAACATAATATTTTTAAAAAGAACAGGAGTACTTGTGGCACCTTAGAGACTAACAAATTTATTAGAGCATAAGCTTTCGTGGACTACAGCCCACTTCTTCGGATGCATACCATCCAAAGAAGTGGGCTGTAGTCCACGAAAGCTTATGCTCTAATAAATGTGTTAGTCTCTAAGGTGCCACAAGTACTCCTGTTCTTTTTGCGGATACAGACTAACACGGCTGCTACTCTGAAACCTGTCATAATATTTTTATCCGCTCTCTTGCATGTGGGATGTACCGTGCCACATAGTCTTTGCTGGGTCTGTCAATGTCTCGTTAATAGTGAGTGCAATACAGGCTGATGATGAAGTGTGTAGGATGTCAAGCAGCTTGTGTTGCAACACCTTGACTAGAGAATCCACTTCTCTCTTGATGAAGTCTTGAAATGGTTTGAAGTCATTTGCCAAAGTTGGTGGGGGAGGCATAACAGCTTCATCAGGAGAGGATGAAGAGATGTTAGTCACTGGAGTAATCCCTTTGTCTAATCTCACTGCCTGTTCCTGAAAGTTCTTCTCCCGTGGATCAGGAGATCCAGACAGAGAAGCAGTAAGAAATTGCCTTTTCCTAAGGGCAACAGTAGTGGGAGTCTTTTGCACTCTGATAAATGGCCAGTGGTGTTGTTCTGGTCTTCTGCAGAGCTGAAGTACTCGGTATCGAGGGTCTAGAGCACTCTATCGGAGATGAGCTAGAGGAGCTGTTACTCTCTCTATCACCCCTTTCCCCGCATGGTACCGAACTCCCATAGCCTGTGCCCTTTGGGTTTTTAGGCTTACTGGTGGTACCAGTACCCGAGGAGCCAGTCATCTCGTGGGTATCCAGTTGTAGATCAGTCAGTACCAAGGTGGTTGATCTTGTTGGGGATCATGTCTTTGGGGTAGATTCTCTACCCAATGACGTGTAGCCTGCTTTTTTGTGGCTTTTTGAGAGGAATCCAAAAGTTTCCTCTTCAAAGCTGCCATAGAGTGTTGAGCCGAGGAAGTAGATGGATTCGGCCACTTTGCGGACTGTTGTATGGGGGGGGTCCCCAGGGCCGGCTTTAGGAAGTGCGGGGCCCGATTCCAACAGTTTCGACGGGGCCCCGACAGGGATGACTTAAAAAAAAAAAAAACACGTTAAAAAAAACACGTGGGGCTTGTACTCACCGGGCCGCGCTCCTAGTCTTTGGCGGCGGGTCCTTCACTCGCTCCAGGTCTTCGGCGGCACTGAAGGACCCGCCACCAAAGACCCGGAGCGAGTGAAGGACCCGCTGCCAAAGACCTGGAGCGCCGCCGGGTGAGTAAAAATTAAAAAGGTGCCTCTAGCCAGGGAAAGGATTCTCTGCCACTTGCCCCCCACTCTGGGCGACCCTGCCACTGGGCGTGGGGCCCTCTTAAGCACGGGGCCCGATTCGGGGGAATTGGTGGAATTGGCCTAAAGCCGGCCCTGGGGGTCCCAGGGCCAGGGTCAGAGGCTGATCCGAGTGAACTTTCCATCATTAGTAGTCATAGTTTTAGTTCAAGGTTATTCCTAGCCCTTGATTTTAATGTCAGGCAGAAAGTACACTTTTAAGGCATGTTTCAGAGTAACAGCCGGCATGTGTGACTCTCCAGGACAGCGAATGCAGTGGGAATGTACATCACTGCCTGGAATCACTTCTCCTGCCGAGAAGCAACACTTAAATCTGGAAGAGCCAGGCGTACCTTGTCCAGGTTTCACTTCCCCAGAGAGAGGAGACAAGAAAGAACTAAGGACAGGGAGTTCGCTAGTCTTATAACAAAATAAAGAGGGGGGATTATTTTATTGTTCTTTCTTTTTTTTAAAGGAAGCAGAAGGGGAGTATTAACACTAACTGACTGAAACGCAATGAATGAACACTAATAACTCGAAACAGAAAATAAAATACAGATGAGGTATTCTCAAATCGGAGGCTGCTGAGGCTCCGTCTCAGGTCAAGGCGGTTGAGAAGGAGCTGAGGGCAGTTTGTCCGTGCAACGCTCTATAGCCCTACTGCAGGGCATGAGACACGAGACAGGGACAGCGTCTGTGGGGGCTGAACGGACACGGCTCCTAAAATCTCTGATCAGAGGTGTAGGGGACACGAATACACCTGCAGTGGAGCATGCACAGGGACACTACTCCAAGATGAATGATACTTCCTTCCTTCTACCCTTTGTCTTATCCAGGGCCGGCTCTAGCTTTTTTGCTGCCCCAAGCAGCAAAAAAAGGTGCTGCCCCCCGAGGCCCCCCGCCGGGCCGCGCCGCCGCCCCCCCCAGCCGAGCTCCGCGCCGCCCCCCCGCCGAGCGCCACCGGAACCCCCCCCCAGAGCACCGCCCTCCCGCACCGCCCCCCCGCTGAGCGCCGGAACCCCCCTCCCGAGCGCCGAGCCCTGTGCTGCCCCCCCGCCGAGCTCCGCGCCACCGGAACCCCCCCCCAGCGCTGAACCCCGTGCTGCCCGCCCCCCCCGCCGAGCTCCTCGCTGCCGGACCCCCCCGAGCACCGAGCCCTGTGCTGCCCCCCCACCCGCCGAGCTCCGTGCCGCCAGAACTCTCCCCCGAGCGCCGAGCCCCGTGTTGCCCCCCCACTCGCCGAGCTCCGCGCCGCCGGAGCCCGCCGAGTGCCGCCAGAACCCCCGCCCCCCCGCCGAGCGCCGGGCTGCGCCGCCGGAGCGCCCCCCACCCGGAATGCCGCGCTGCGCTCCCCCTGCTGCCCCTTACCAGGTGCCACCCCAAGCATGTGCTTGGGTGCCTGATGCCTGGAGCCGGCCCTGGTCTTATCTATTTAGCCCTTCAGGCCTTGTGCCATGTGTCTCTGCACCGTCGAGCTCAACAGGGCCTTCAGTTCTATTGTAACATCACCCATAATAATAATAATAATGTAACTCTGCTCACCTCATGAAAGGGCAAGCCAGAGAGATTAGAAAATGAGGAGAGGTGCAGAGATCTTCCTTCCTGCTGACAGTAAATCAGAGTCAAGAACGTGTTGAACTAGATTTGGTTCTTTGCAACTAGCTGTGTAACCCACTGGCGATGTTAGTTAAAGTCCCCTGTGGGTCAATCCACAGAGAATACAAGTTGTTACAGCCCCTAGCAGTGGTGAACTGCACCTTTCACAGGATCTGGCCTGAGCCAGTTGGAACCCGTTGTCATTACGCACAGGCTCACATCAGGCAGTCCTGACTGTGGGGTGCTGGAGACTGTGTTAAGATGACGAGCTATCGTCTTAAGTGTGAGGGGCTCCTGGTCCTGCTTAAAGGCTGGGGGGGCTCTGTAGGGAAGTGTCAGTGGGTGATCTGGGGCTTAAGAGCATAGGAACAACCAGACCAGTGGGTCAGCTAGTCCAGTGTCCTGTCTTCCAACAGGGGTCAGTGCCAGAGGCTTTAGTGGGAATGAACAGAACAGGTCAAGTATCCAGTGACCCATCCCCGTCCAGTCCCAGCTTCTGTCAGTCAGAGGTTTAGGGACTCCCAGAGCACGGGGTTGAATCCCTGACTACCTTGGCCACTGATGGACCTGTCCTCCAGGAGCTTATCTAGCTCTTTTGTGACCCCAGTTATATTTTTGGCCTTCACAACATCCCATGGCAACAAGTTCCACAGGTTGACTCTGTATTGGTCGAAGAAGTACTTCCTTTTGTTTGGGTTAAACCTGCTGTCTAATCATTTACCTGGTAACCCCTGGTTCCTGTGTTTTGGGAAAGGGTAAATAACACTTCCCTAATCACTGTCTCTAAACCACTTTTATAGAATTCTATCATATGCCCCCTTACTCGTCTCTTTTCTAAACTGAACAGACCCAGTTTTTTTAATCTCTCCTCATATGAAAGCTGTTCTATACCCTTAATAATTTTTGTTGTCTTTTTCTGTACTTTTTCCAATCTAATTTTTTTGAGCTGGGATGACCGGAACTGCACGCAGTATTCAAGATGTGGGCGTACCAGCGATTTATGTAGTGGCATTGTAATATTTTCTGTCTTATTACCTATCCCTTTCCTAATTGTTCCTAACATTGTTCACTTTTTTGAGTGCATCTGCACATTAAGTGGATGTTTTCAGAGAACTATTCACAATGACTCCAAGATCTCTTTCTTGAGTGGTAACAGCTAATACAAACTCCATCATTTTGTATGTAGTTAGGATTATACTTTCCAATGTCATTACTTTGCATTTATCAATACTGAATTTCATCTGTGAATTTCAGCCCATTTTGTGAGATCTCTTTGTAACTCTTTGCAGGGAGCTTTGGATTTAACTCTCTTGAGTAATTTTGTATAATCGGCAAACTTTGTCACTTCACTGTTTACCACATCTCCAGCAGCCAGTGTGCAAAGAACCAGCCTAGACAAGGAGGGGAAGAGTTGTGCTCCTCTGCCTTAAACTCACAGACTTTAAGGCCAGAAGGGACCATCATGATCATGTAGTCTGACCTCCTGCACAATGCAGGCCACAGAACCTCACCCACCCACTCCTGTAATAGACCCAGAACCTCGGGCTGAGTTACTGACCTCCTCAAATCACGATTTTAAAGATTTCAGGTCATATTATATTATAATTATATATAATATAATTATATATAATATAATATAATTATAATAAAAAGGAGGAATTCCCAAGTGCTCCTTCCTGGGTTCAAAGGGGTGTTGTTGTTTTTTTGCATTTGGGTGGTGGCAGCGTTTACCAACCCAAGGTCAGAGAGAAGCTGTAACCTTGGGAGTTTAATACAAGCCTGGAGTGGCCAATATTAATTTTTAAAATCCTTGCGGGCCTCCACTTCCTGCACTGGGAGTGACAGAGTGGGGATTCAGCCTTGACATCTCTCATCTTCATTTTTTTTAAATAGCTCATTTTCTTTTTTTATGAATTGAGCTGAGGAAAAGGTCACAACCCTGGCTGCTGTCTGGGTTTGCAGGTGGTTGGTGGTGTGCTGGGTTCAATAGGGGTGCTAGGGGTGCCAGAACGAGGGGTGCTAGGCCCGCCGCACCCCCTGGCTTGAAGTGGTTTCCATAGGGCGACTATGCCAGGTTGGGGAAGACGCTTAAGGAAATGGAGGCTCAGGTGATCTTCAGTGGGATTTTGCCTGTGCCTAGAGAAGGGCAGCAAAGGTGTGACAGGATTATGATGCTCAACAGATGGCTCAGGCAGTGGTGCTATGAGGAGGGCTTTGGGATGTATGGCCACTGGGAGGCATTCATGGACAGAGGACTGTTCTCTCGGGATGGACTTCACCTGAGCAGGGAGGGAAATAGACTTCTAGGCATAGGCGGTGAGTTATATCTCCATGTGGTGCCCAGGCACCAGCAATATTCAGAGCCCAGGGGCCCAGCTCCACCAATATTTGGGGCCGGGTGTTCTCCCCCTCCCCCACCCCCGGCCCCACCTCCCGCCCCCTCACGCCGGCCTCTCTAGCTGCCTCCCTGGAGCAGAGCATCCCTGGCTGCCTCTTCTGCCAGCTCCATGCTGCCTCCCTGCAGCAACTGCTCCCGTGGGGTCCTAGTGCGCCCCCATCTCGACTGCCAGGGCAGACTGACTGAGCCTGCCCTTCCACCCTCCGACCCTTCCCTTTTCCGGCGGGACCCTCCACCAGCACAGCCCCCCCCCGCCGCCCGCAGTCACCGCTCCTGCCCCATGCTGGGCAAGGGGCAGGAGGGAACATGGGGAGGAAGGGGGGTGATGTGGGTAATTATATGCTGTCAGCCTGACATCCATCCCAGGCAAGATGATGGAATATTTGCTATGGGATTATGTAAAACAAGTGGAAAACAGACGTGTCATAAGTGCGCTGAACTGAGTGTCGTCAGAGCACCTGTTTGTTTTCTTTCCCCCTCCCTAGCTCCCAGCCACAAGGGCGCAGAGTAGAATGCCCTGGGTACTGCTCATCCCGTGCAACTCCATTGGTAATCGGACTCTCCCTCGCCCAGAGTTCAAATCAGGGTAGCTTGTCCGTGATGCAGTGGGAGGTGTGGTCAAATGTTCGGCTGCATGGCTGTGTTCTTTCTGCAGGCTGTATTGACTCTGGCCGGACACCCCAGCAGGCTCCAATCAAACCAATAAATCCCAGACTTGGTTTGTAGCAAAGGCACTTGGTCAGGTTTCTTGTCAGCGGAGAGAGAGCAGCCATTGGACTATACGCTGAGTAGCTGCAGATTGACAGCTGTGTGCCAGGTGCTTTGGGGAGATCCGCGCTGATGCGTGAGTGGCGGACGGGGAGAGATTTTTCTGGAATGTGTGAAACTGACAGACAAGATGCCACAGTAAAGGAAATGGGGGCATGAAGGTGCGGTGATCCTAGCAAAGTGGAAGAGCGGAAAATGAAGGTGCTTTAAGCAAAGAAATGACTGAACTATGTTGCAGTTTTGATTTTATTAGGAATTGCTCCTGGGAATGTTACGTATTGGTGGGAATATTCTGGATTGATGGGTTTTTTTTGTTTGTTTGTTTTGTTTTTTTGTTTTTTTTTTAAGTAGAATTGGACATTTAAAAAAATAAAGTAACTCCAATTGATTAAAACAAGTTAACCAATAACATGGTGCAAAAGTAGGAGCAATGGAGCGGAGGCTCCGCATAGCCCAAGTGCTCAATGCAGTGCTGCTGGGTTCCGACACTCATGAAAGTTGGGTGCTCGGAGCTGGTCCTAGAGGGACCATCAGCTCACCCTTTGCTTTTCCTGGGGGTGGAATAGCGGGGGCAAAGCCCTGCTACTTGTGTGTGTGTGGGGGGGTATCAATGGAGATTGCACTACCCTGTGTTCTCCCCTGGGGGCAGTGGGCTCTGTGTTGGGGAAAGGGGCCAGACTGCTGCGGGAGGGGGGACTCTGTCCCTACCAGGCACTGCTGCCAGAGGCACCAGATGTCCTAATGTTATAGGGACAGTCCCAATAGTTGGCGCTTTGTCTAATATTGGCACCTGTTACCCCCCCCTCCCCCGCCCCGATCCGATCCGATTTTTTCACACTTCCCGGCTGGTCGCCAGCTGCTGCTGGGAAGCTGCTGGGAGCCTTAGAGGCTGTTGGTGCTTCCCTGGGGTCCGAGCAGAGACTGTTGCTGCTGCCTATAAATCTGCAGAGGGATTTATCACCCTATCCCCGTGTGAGTCACTCGGGCAGCACTGAGCCCAGTCAGCCACATTCCTAACAGCTGCACAGATCTTGTGGTCACAGGTCACGAAGGGCCCCTACAAAGTACATGTACCAACAAGACACTAATTTTACATTTGCTATATCAGGTCACGTGCCTGGGGAAATTCAGGTGTATTATCAGCATGGGCACCAATGACCCTGAGAATAGTGTTTTAACCAGTTACATTATATTTACCTCTTGGTTAATATAATTACTGTGTTGAATTGTGTGTGTTATTTCTTGGGAGCCTCCAAATATCTGGCAGGTAAGTGGGGGTTACACTGGTGTTAGAATTTCCCTCCTAAGCTGCCCTGATGATCCTGCCAGGAAGGGGCACAGGGGATGGAGGCACCGCCAAATAAACTCATACGGGAAGAAAATAAGGAAGTTAAACCCCACTGAGCTGAGGGCAGGATCCAGAAGAACCCAGGCCTGTCCATCAAAACCTGTAAGGAGATCACCTCCTTTAGAGCTAACCGGGTGGATGGGGGGCACTGTGATGCTGTGGAATGTGGGAGACACTTTATCATATTGTTGATACCAGTATTATACAATTGCGATGAATTGTGCTAGATATGCCATGTGAGGTATTTGTGAAAATGTTATGATTTGCCAAGTATGATAATCTTATTTATATGTTTGTATCACCTTTGTAGTGCGAGTTATAGATACGTAGGGTATATCTGTGTTTCCAGACTTGTGCTGTGTTTCTGAGTGACACCGACACACAGACTGGCATCAGCACTGCCTGGCCTGTTCAATGGCCCATCAAGGGTCATCAGCTGTACAATGAACCCATTGAAAGGCCAGGGACTACGCCTTATGACTCAGCAGGACTTGTAGGGCCATGTCTATAGACAGGGGACTCTAAGGCTTTGTCTACACTCCCCAGCTTTTAGCAACACAACCCCGCCGCTAAAACTTTGGCAGTGTGAACTTTTTTTGTTGGCACTTTTGCCGACAAAAAATGTCCACCCCCTATGAGTGGGGTTATTGTTGTTGACAGGACCGGGCTCCTGCTGACAACGTGGCATTCATGCTGCTGACTGGCAAAATGTTCGTCTTTTACAAAGGTTTTTTTTAAGCACCGGTGAACACCAAAACTTTTGTCGTTCACTTGGCAGTGTAGACAAGCCCTAAGGCTTTTCCAGGCCCAGGTGCTGTTAGTTTGTAGTTGGGACACAGGAAGTACAAGCCACCTGGAAAAGGAATATAAAGGGCAGCTGCATCATCTCCATTTTGTCATTCCTGCTCCTTATCTCTGGAGTGACTTTTCTACAAGCCGAAGCTCTGAACAAAGGATTGAATGACCCATCCGAGCTGTGGATGTGATCCAGAGGGACTTTCAAGCCAGTGAATTCCCCAGTACTGTTAAGAACTTGATATATGGACCTTGAAGTCGCTGTATATATCTGAGTGCTTTATCATTTAACCCTCTTGTCTTTCTTTTTTCCTTACAATAAACCTATCATTTTAGACACTAAAGAATTGCCTGGCAGCGTGGTATTTTGGGTAAGATCCAACTTAATATTGACCTGGCACTGTGGATGACCCTTTGGGGTTACCAGAATATTTTGTATAACGAGCAGAGTTTTTAAATAACTTTCACTGTACTGGACCTAGGTGCTGATTGGGAGCCAGAAAACTGAAACACAATGTGATTTCTTTTTTCAGCTTCTCGATAACCAGTATGGGGGATGAGAAGCAGAGTTTATGACAGGTTGGTGAGTTTAACCTCAGTGTTAACCACCAGTTTTGCTCTCCCTTTTGCAGCCTGCCCTAACCTTGGCAACTGCAATACAATAATCCCTAGCACTTCTAGAGCATTGTTGGCTCCATTTTATTGATGGGGATAAAGGCACAAAGAGAGGAAAATGACTGATTTTCTGTGGAAGCAGCAGAAATGGGAACAGAATCCAGGAATCCTGGCTCCCGGCCCCCTGTTCTAATCAATAACAATTCTTTCCTAAAACTCTTTGTGGGTTACGCTGGCAAAACCCAGCAAATGATCCCCCTGCACTGGGTAAAGTCACTGAAGGAGTGGGGAACAGGTGGGGTAAAGTTGGGGTGAGGGGTGCCGTGTTTGTAGAACAGCCTCTAGTCCCAACCTGGCTCTGGGAGGACAGGCTTGTTTCTCTGCAGCTATAGCCAGCAGGGGGAGTGCCTAGCATTGTTTTTGTGCAGATCCTACACAAGCATTGGCTCATCTTGCACCTCCAAAGCACCGACTCCGGGACCACTCTCCTTCTCAGTTGGGGCAAGTGGAACCGAATCTGTTCCACTGAGCGGGGTGAGGAAGGGGAATTGGGGCAGCCCCACAGGGACCACACACACACCCAGGGGATGCTACAGGAGGGAAGGGGTTATTCTGCTTAGCCAGAGTAAAGGTACAAACTCCCCTCCTGTACTGGATACCCGGGTCACAGACAGCAGCAGAAGGAATGGGAACCCACAGCTGCATCTATATCTCCCATAGGTTGGTCTACATTGTTTATGGCTCAGGTCTAGATGAAATGACTGTAAAGACTCTCAGTAGTTATCAATGATTCACTCTCACGCTGGGAAAACATTGCTAGTGGGGTCCTACAAGAGTCGGTCCTGGCTCTGACAGTTTTCACCCTTTCATTCATGATTTAGATGCTCTAGTGGAGAGTGTACTTAGAAATGCTGCAGGCCCAAACAAGCTGGGAAGGGGGGCCAGCAGTTGTGAGGACAGGATTAGAATTCAAAACAATCTTGACGAATTGGAGAATTGGTCTGAAACCATCTTTGTTGAATTTATCTTGATTAGTGCAAATATTTCAGCCAGGAGGACAAAATGAAATACATTAAACAGCCTAGGTACCAATATTACAGAACAGGAGCTGGGGTTCCAGTGGACCACAAGCTGAGTATGTGTAAACAATGTGAGGCTATTGTGAAAAAGGCAAATATCATTCTGCAGTGTATTAACAAAGGTGTCGTATGCAAGACAGGAGGTTAAAAAAGTGAACATCTTTATTCTTGAGAAAGGAAGACTGTGAGGGGACCTGATAAGTTTTCCTATAAGTTAAGGGCTGTTAGGGAGAGGACTGAGATCAACTCTTCTCTAGCTGCACTGAAAATAGAAGAGGGGGGAAATCAGCATGCTTTGCAGTGATGGAGATTTAGGTGAGACCAGGGGTGGGAAAACTACGGCCTGCGGGACCGTCCTGCCTGGCCTCTGAGCTCCCAGCCAGGGAGGCTGCCCCTGGCCCCTCCCCTGCTCTCCCCCACAACCATGCCGCCGCCCAGGCAGTGCTCGGGGCGGGGGGGGAGCGGGGCTGCGCAGTCCAGCAGGGCAGCGCGCCTAGTTCCATCCGGGCTGCTGCCCTGAGAAGCATGGTAAGGGTGCAGGGCTGTGAGCTTCTGCGGGGCAGTGTGTCTAGCTCCAGCGGGGCTGCAAGCTCCTGCTGCTCTGAGCGGCATGGTAAGGGGGCCAGGGCGTTGGATAAGGGGCAGGAGGTCCCAGGGGGCAGTCACGGGACAGAGAGCAGGGGGCGGTTGGATGGGGTGGAGGTTCTGGGGGGGGAGGTCAGGGGACGGGGGGGTTGGATAAGCGTGGAGTCTCGGGGGTCTGTCCGGGGGCAGGGGTGTGGATAAGGGGCGGGGCGGCCAGGGAGGGTTGGGTAGGGGGTGGGGTTCTGGGGGGGTGGTTAGGGGCAGGGAGGGTCTCTGGAGGTCAGGGGACAAGGGGGAGGGGGTTGGATCGGTTGGGGATTCTGAGGGGGGCAGCCAGGCTGATTGGGGAGGCACAGCCTTCCCTACCCGGCCCTCCATACAATTTTGCAACCTCGATGTGGCCCTCGGGACAAAAAGGTTGCCCACCCCTGGGTTAGACATTAAGAAAAACTTTCTATGAGGATAGCTAATCTGTGGAACAGGTTGCCGCAGACCCATAGGCAAATGCGCTCTCAGCTTCCACAACCCATGGGAGGAACCGCTCTTTAATGTATTGACCATACTTGCTGCTTGGGGTTTAAGCCGTAGGCTCCTCCACCTCCCAGTACCACACCTCTGAGCCTTCAGCATGCCTTCCTCGCTGTGACCGCACCGCAGTGAGTCTACTTGGACTGGACCCCTGGAGAAGGCTTCACACCCAAAAGAAGCAATGCAGCCCCCCCGTCTCTGGACTGCATCGACTCCCAGCTGGTGCAAAACAGAAGGGCTTCTTGTACGTCTGAACCTAACACAGGAAGTTCTCAGGGGCCTTGAGCAAGAAATTCTCAGCACCCTCCTGCTGGGCTTGTCCCCACCCAGGTGGGCTCAGGTGGCTCCTTGTTCCCAGCCCAGAAGTGACTCCTCCTTCCTGTGGTCCCTCCTATATCCCCTCCAAGGCCCCGCCGCCATCCTCTGTCTTCTTTCCCAGGCAAACAGATCTCCAGGTGACTCTCTCTCTTCAGCTCTCTGTTCTCTCTGCTGCCCATAACTGGCTGGCTCCAAGTTGGGATGGGCCTTCAGGTCATCAGTTGCTAAGTTACAAAGTGTCCAGGCTATGGTCTGGGGTCCAGGCTGCTAGACTGGGTCACACCTGGTCCTCTGCAACAATAGACACCCCTCCTCCCACCTTGGTTAGACATGCAGCACATGGGGGAAACTGAGGCACACACAGTATACATACGCAACATTAGGAAAATATCCCACTTAGTTACATAGGTTACCTAGAGAGGATGTGGAATCCCCATCATTGAAGGTTTTTAAGAACAGGCTGGACAAACATCTGTCAGGGTGTGACAGATTTATGTTACCAAGCTGCCAGAGACCTTAGGTGATCAGTCTAAGGCAGCAGGATTTTTAGGGGTGGAGATGAAGAGAGCACACCAAGTAACTAAGTTTAAAGTTTTATTAAGAAAATAACAGCGGAGAGTGCTGCGTGTTTCCCACGTCACTCTGAGGAAGGAAGGAAACGTTAGTGCCTGAGCCCTAACCCATACTCTCACACGCACAACCCAAGTCTGGGTGTAATGTAAGAAGAAGGCGGGGGGAAGGGTGGACGGGAGTTCTTCCCTGGGCACAGGTCGTCCGGGGTCCGCTGTAAATCTCCAACTTGCTTCCGCTCTCGGGAGGGTTTTTACCCTAGGTGTTCCTGAGGGCTTTTGCTCTCTGCCCCAGTCTGAACCAGTTTTCTGTGGCTTCCTCAGCTTTCCCAAAACACTCCGGCTTCAGGGGATGGGAGACGGCTGTTCTCCCATTCGCTGATCTTCACAGTCTCCCTCGTTTTCACAGCCCCTCCAGTTTCTGTTCTGCGAGTCTCCTTTCTTATGGCAGGGCAGGGTTGGAAGCTCGGCCCCCTCTTTCTTGGCAGGTAGCAGAGAATCTGTTGTGTGCAGTGACCTTGGGCTGGAGTCAACCTCTTATCTTCAGGCCTAGCTGGAGTGTCAAGTTAACTCGTTCCCTTGTCTCTCTCTCCCTCCTTTGGCCTCCTGAAACCTGCAAAGGAACCTTCCATTCCCCACTCACTCACACCTTTAACCCTTCCCAGAATACTGCACCAGCGTTAGCAACATACAATACTGATCTGCCTTCCCAGGGGACTTGAGGGAGAGGGCCATTGGGGTGTGACAAGGGATGGTCTTGGTTTACTTGGTCTTGCCAGTGACCTCTTGAGGTCCCTTCTAGCCCAGCATTTCTATGGCTCTACAAATGGTGAACAGGCCATTAGAGGCACTTATAAACTAAATGCAGACACTTATTCCTGTCCAGCAGACTTCCTCCGCTGATGATAGCAACAGTGCTACCAGCTGTGAGTAGACCAGGCCATTTACTATGTTACAATCAGGAAATTCTACAGAAAAAAAATAGGTCCCCCACCATATACACACAAGCAGTTACTGCTCACATATCTAGCATACCGTACAGAGTGTGCAAACAGCACTGCGCAGCGTAGAGCATTGAGTGCACACACTAAATGCTAGCAAATACTAAACTCTTACTAAAGGAGTTTTTATCCATTAACATTTTGGAAATTATTTTGTGCAAATAAAACATTATTACAGAAAACTATTACATCTAAAAGGTAAAAAGTGGTTCAGTGAGCAGATAAATGAGGCCAGAAATCCCACATGGGATACTCCAAGTGCCAGAGAAAACCTGGGAGAGGTTGATTGGTTCTTGTAGGGAGACAGAGCAGAGCTCATCCATCTTCCTCTCTGGGGTCCCCTCAGGTTGTGGCACAGACTCCAACAGGCTCTGTTAAGCTGCAGAAGTTAAACACAGGCAACGTCTATTAAAGGGAACCTGCCATAATGGATGGTCACCCTAGTGGCTCCATGTTTAGTGGACAAAATCTCTAACCCCGCCGACAAAGCTCCAGTGTCAGAGATCTGTGTTCCTGGAGCCTCAGGTGCTGGGCTCTGTCCCTCCTGCAGGTTCACTGGAGACTGTTCTCTGAAGCAGCTGGATTTATCATTACAAATCTCACCCAATGCTCTATCAGCAGCCACAGAGAAACCCCTCTCACTAGAGTCTTTCACACCTAAATTCATCGCAGAGAAAACAAGGGGGATTTGGCTGCAAACCTGTGTGAATAAAAGGAAAATAAGAGATCCAGAACTCCCCTGTTCTGCTCCGTGGGGCTGGTTTGCTAGAGGGGACGGGCCAGTGAGACTCAGGGTCCAATGACTTGGACTAGGTGTCTCTCTCCAGAGGCCTCAGTGAGAGCAGTGAACCCCCAGGCTAGAGCCCCCCTCACTTACCCTTGGCAGATCTGTCAGAGCCACTAGATCCTTGGTCACTTGCTGTGCAGAGGAGGAGGAGAAGAGAGAGTATATTAGCATCTCTCACAAGGCAGGGCTTCAGCGTAGTTAGTAGATACGGGGGACTCTTATCCAAAGGGAACAGTCATCACCTTACTCTTCCCTAGCAGTGAGGTGGTTGGTGCACAGATCAGTCTACAATGCAGTTGCCCTGGATTTCCACTATTCACATGCAAAAAACGTTACCATTGTACGAGGTCAGCACTGACTTGTGCTTTTCATGTCTCTTCAGAATGGAAGCACTGAACACTCAACAGTCAAAGGCTAGCAAACTAAGAAATGCTGGGCTATGGATACTCAGGCCAAACAACCTCAACTCTGCCCCCTTCGGTCTGTGCCCAAATGGGTCCCTCAAGCAGACCACAGACTTCACCCTCACACCCTGCCAATCGACAGCAATTCCCGCCTTAATCAATGGCGCTGCACAGAACAGTGTGGATGGCATGAAGAGGAATGCTGATTTGGGTTGGTGCTGGGCACACAGACAAGGGTGAGTTTGGTTTGGCCTGGTGCTGTTCTACTTCCTGTTCCTATTCCCAGACCCACTGGGGCAGAGTTCGAGTTGCGTGGGAAGCATCATTCTACCTCGGCATATCCTGGTTTGCCAACCTTTGACTTCTGGGAATTCAACACTCTCATTCTGAAAGGACACAGGGAGCCCAGGGCAGGGTTGAGCACCTGCAACCTTAACTCCACGTTAGCAAAGTTCTTGCATGTGAATTTCCGTTGTTCTGGAGTAACGAGGAGGAGCGAAGGAGGCACGACTCAGGGCCAACTGTAGGAGGAAGGAGGGTGCTCCGAGGAGGTTGTGTTGGCACTTCTCAAACCCCCTCAGGTACCCGCTGGAGACACCCCTGAGAGGGTAAAGAGAGAGCTGGACGGCTACACCCTAGCAGGGCCTGGCAGATCTACGCATTTTATACTGACTCTTGGTGCCAGGCATTAGATGGCCTCTGAGACAGTCCATCATGGTAGAAAACTTTTCCGCGCCAGGCTAGCAGCAGTCACACAGTACTGACACTGGCTCCTGTATTGCTGTTGGCCTTAGGTAGGTGTGCAGGGCCCGGCAAGTCCAGGAAATGCCCCCAACCCAGCCACTTTACCTGGGCATTGCTTTTTCCAGAAGAATACTCCGATTATAACACCAATCAGGACAGCTGCAGTGATAACTCCAGCCACAATGGGAATCAGACTATTATTTGGTTCTGAAATGGAATGGAGAGAATGAGCAATGGGGAAAAATCCCCCACTAAAACCCCCCTTTCGTCCCAGTGCAGGGATCAGTCAGTCAGCTCCCCAGATAAGGGCTGAATCCTGCAACCATCCACCCCTTCCAATGCAGCCACCATGCACCTACCAGGCATTATACCCCACCACAGAAAGTCCTGGACACTAGACCCAGCCTCTACCACTTCAATTCATAATAAATATTTAGCACTTAAAATAGAAGACTTTTATAACATTAATCAACCTTCATAAACCGAACTATGGGAGAGCACGAATGTCAGTCTCTCCCTAAACGGGAAAGGGGGAGACTTGCTGAAGATCACACAGTGAGTCAGTGAAAGAGCCAGGAATAGA